>NC_073745.1:319525751-319733231 GCF_029784135.1 Toxorhynchites rutilus septentrionalis | reverse complement strand
AAGAGAAGAGAAGAGAAGAGAAGAGAAGAGAAGAGAATAAAAAACGGAGAATAATTAATTAAATAATTAAGAGTAATGATTACTACGCCATAATGTTCCTGGTAACCCACGAAAATGAAAAAAAAATGAGAGAAAAACGAGAGAAGATAAACTTTAACAGTATAATGTGGAAAAGACGAAGAAGAAAAGCTACAATAAATCGTGAGGAAAACAAGAAATAAACGAGCAAATTAGAGAATGTCTAGAGAATCAACGAGAAAATAAAATAGACAAAAAAACCAAGAGAGAAAAAAAAAATGAGAAAACGAGAAAAATAGAGAACGGCGAGTAAGGCAAATTAGGGCGAAACGAGACAATAGCAATAGAATAACAAAAAGATAACGAGATAAAAAAACGACGGCATAATGATAGAATGAAAAGAGCTAAACAACGAACAATGGGTGAATAATGGCTGTATTACACTATGCTAACAAAATAAAAAAAGAGAACAAAAAGAGGATATAGCAATATCGAGAAAAACGTAAGAAAATTAGAGAAAGACGATAGAATAGCGAGAGAAAGGCGATAAAATAACTAGAGAAACACGATAGAAAAACGACAAAATAAAGAAACACGATAGAAAAACTAAGAAAGAATATAGAAACAATAATGAAAGGAAAAAGTGTGAAAAACGAAACAAGAGCGTGGAATAAGTTTGAGAAAAAATTGGATAAAGGAGAGAAAATAAGAAATCAATGTTAATGAGAATTTCCATTTTTCCTAAATTTTTCCGAATATAGTAGGGCAGAGATATGGCAATACTCTCTTTTAAGGGGATGCGTCAATTTCACTCAATTTTTATGAATTCCTGAAGAATGACTCGTTCAATGCTTTCGGAAATTGAAGATGATTTATTTGCATTTTCCTTCTTTTTTTGTTATCAAAATGTAAAAATCAAAAAGTGGATTGACTTGGTTCTGTTGTAGTCTCGAGTGGAAAAAAATGAATTCTTAGAGTCTTCAATATCATATTTTGTAGATAAACCAAGAATGAACGAAAAGAAAAAAAAGTTGGAGTTTCTCCTGAGTTCTTCATTTTTGTATGCATTTTTTTGCATCCAATTTACAAAAACTTAAAAAAATTTATAAAATATTATTGAAAAGCGGTGTGAAATATTTCAGCACGAGAAAAAAACTTTTAGAGTTATCGATTACGCCAATATGATCAATATAGTATTGAGAAAGACGCATTCTAAATTCTAATTTAATTTTATAATAAAAATTCAAAAATTGCGGTAACTTACCGATTAGTCAGAAGTTTCTCTAAACGTGATTGAATTGACCTGACTTGATCCATATAATACTCCTCAACTGAAAAAATCCAGAACTAAATAACCAAATCTCTAATTTCTAATAGCTCCAACACGCTTATTATTGGAAGTAAGCCTCGTATTTTTCCGACAAGCAGAGTACTCTCATTATGTGTCCCTATCATGATTTCCAATTCCAATTCCAGGAAACTTTCGCCAAAATTGAAATGGTCCAGGCATAGAAATCAGATACGAAGTGTTCCGTTTTTCGACGCTGCAAAGCATAAAAAGCGAGAGCATAGTCCTAGATAACTTAGCTCAGTAGGTCATCAGGACCGTTTTTCGTCGTGCTTTATATTTTCTTCTACTTCCGCCTCCGCAAAAAGCGTAACAAATTGATTGCTTCATAGAAGATCTTCTCCCATTGAAGATTGGACAGAAGCAACTCAAGCAACAGTTCGATTCGGTGATAACTAGGGTACGAACAAAAAAGGAAGAAACTACAGAGCAAAACGAATAATATCAGGTCTAAAACCATCTGCTGTAAATCTATCCGTCCGAACTGATCATTGCAAACGATAAACGTTTCTTCCGCCTCCACCCCAAGCCGCACACAGCAACGAGCAAAAACCAATCCCATTTGGAGCACGGAGAAGATGACTTCCCAGAAACAACAAGCCAGCATCCGAAAATTTGCACTATCATGTGACTGCTGCTGTTTCAGGAAGTCTGAAATCAATGCCGAGTCTCCCCCGCCCAAACCTCGCCGCTTTTCCGAGAACCGTGGCGCTGCTACTCTTCGTGTCCTATTAGAGAGAGAGAGAGAGAGAGAGAGAAAGAGAGAGAGAGAGAGAGTGGCACACCGATAGAATGGACGCAAAAAAAAACAAAGAAACGGAATCAACAAGTGTATTTCGCCAATCTTGCCACGAAATACCCTCCACACGATAGTAGGTACCGAAACCGAGCGGAGGATTTCGTCGAACGGCCGACGAGGGAAATGCGGTTACCGACCAGCACGAGAAAAAAACGGCTCTATCGCAAATGGATTTGCATCCGGGGGATGCTCTCACCCACCCCTTATAGGAGCGAGATAAACTAGCGAAAAGTGGATGCTGGACATTGGCGGTGTTGGGCGGGGGGGGGGTGGTAGAGCTCCAAAGACAAACCTTAACGAAGAGCTACACTGTTTCCACTTCGGGGGTGGAATTGTGCGAAAAAAGAATTGCTGACTAATGATTGCGAGCGCCTTAGTAGATTCTTTTTTCTCATTTCCGACAGAAAGAAGCAGCCGCTTTTTCGAGGCAATCTACAGGTGGAATCCGAGCCGAGCTGCGAGAGATGCTATCGGATGAGTTAGGGACTTTTTTCTTCTGCTCATCGCAGCATACGTATTGGTCCTTGGCACAACCAACAGAATGTGCTCTACCGGAAGCTGAGAGGGGAAAGGGAATGGAGTAAAATGCAAATATCTCCAATGAAATTGATTGGTAAGATGATAACGCAAATCGATAGGGTTCATGTTGAGTAAATTGAATCGCTGCAATGACGCCAACGGTCTTACTTAGAAACTGATGCATAACTTCGTGAAGACGATGATGCCTAATCCTGGTTCGAAATTGGCCAACAGAAATAGGTTTGTTGAAGCTTTCTGACCTTATCGGATGTTGTCATGATTTTTGACGTACACTTTTCGGTGCAAAATGGTACACAAAGCCACAATTCCACTTCAGTCCTATGATTTTGTTCTTACTTCCATTTGGATTATGGCCCTTTGGATGCACATTTTCCAGGTTCACAATATGAAATATGAACTTTGACGTGGGCTTACGTGTTACGGGAAAATGTTGAGGGTTCATATTGAAAAATTACGGTCGCATCACGGAATATGTTCAATTTACAGTTATTGCTAAATCATTCCTTGATGAATTTTCGAAATTTTTGCACTAATCGTGTTGGACACTCCCTAAAGTTTATTTTTGCGAAATAGATAATTATGAAATTTTTGATAGGTAATATATTGAAAGGTGTTGAATATAAGCAGAAATGTGGGAATGTATGAGAAATGATAAACTTTCGTTGTCATTTACAGGCAAACCTTTTTTTGCATAAAAAAATCGTACGACATATTCATTGCAGAAAAAAAATCTTTTTCATTAGCATAAAAATCACTCATTTGTTTACTACAAATAAAAAAAATTACATTTGCAAGTTATTCGTGTGTTTGATGATGCTTACACATCGTTATTCGTTATCATTTATAAAAATTTTCGAGCTGCCGCCACGATGTTTGGTGAAATCTTTTGTCCTCAAAATAGCGTTCATCGTATCGCTGCTGAGATGATTTCGGAGCCGATTTACAGACATGGCATCGCAGCGACGAAAATGCGAGCGAACCGTCAATTTTTTTTAGGCATCCAATTTTTGTCCACCAATCCTGCACATGCTCGTCTTCTGAAACTGTGATTCCCTTACGGAATAATTTTTATCTTTAGGGTACGGAATTCATTCTCCAGATCTTGTTAATGCTTGTCAAATTGAAAAAGTCTTCGGGATTTCACATTTCGAATCTTTTTCTCATTTGCTTGAAAAGCTCCACGAAAAAGCTGCAACAAATAACCTTAAAAATCTGAGTTTTTTGACGTAGAACTACGTCTTTCATTAAGGGTGCCAAATCAGAAAACAGGTCACGTTTTTATGAAATAAAGTTAACGTTAATAACTATTTTTGCCGCGAAAGGATTTTGGCGATTTGCATACTAAACGAATCGGTAATTCCGTAAGATTTGTTTAATATGCTATACATTAGAATTCCCTGGTTTGTAAATGGTTAAAAATCATGAAAACTTTTAGTTTTTTCATTTTCCCATACATTTGCTTGTACATTTGTGTGCTTTCCCGAACAGAGCAGTCAGTAACCAGCAACTTATCGACGACCAACGGAGGGGAAGTCGTAGGATTTAATGTCTCCGTGAACAAAGGAAAAGTAGAAGAATGAAGGGGAATACTTGCCTAGAGTATAATCAGTGGATCTCGCTGCGGCATACTTTCATTCGGCATCGGACTGTTGAGCAATCCAGTTCACTTTGCTTTCGCTGCGTTCCATCTAAGATTGGACCCCACCAGCTGTAATCCAACTTGGATATCGTCGTGTGGTTTTTCCAGTTCGTTTTTGGCGTTATTCGTATCGTGTGTTTTTCTTTCCGCGTCATAAATTGGACACTTCGCGTAGTCTGTGATGAGCAAGAAGAAGAGGAAGGCAGGCTCGAGCCCTGCAAAAAAACTGGAAGTGGGTTATATCTATGGTATAACCGCAAGGGTGACGTAGGACTATCGTTGATTTAGAGATCATTTGTTTGAAGTTGAATCTAAATCCATACTGAAGGAATGAATAAATAAATATTTGGGTGACTTCAAAAACGAGAGTGTTACTTTGAAGACTCAAGGTTTTATGCATCCAATATTGGATACAAAAAACCTTGTTCTGAAGAATAATCTTCAGAAGCTTTCCTGTTAACTGCACTTGATTGACAAATCACAAAACCAAATCTATGTGGTCGCAGTATTATATGGATAGAAAACATTAAAATAAACTCGCTTGAATGTAATTTTCAATTCCAAGGGGAACTGGCAGATTATTTTTCAGCAACGATCAATTCTTTCCAGGTTTCCTCTCGATAACCAGCAAACGAAAAGAGTTGCGCGCGTGTATGTGTGTGTGTGTGGCGGCTGCTTCTATGTCTTCCCGAGGAACCGTATTTCGATGCTGATACTCTCTTGGTCACCTTCTTTTCTCCTTCTGATCGATCGGCTTTTCTGTGCTCCCTCACAGTTAAAACAAACTGATTGCATTTCATGTCAGATCAAGCCAGGTAATGAATACCTCGATCCCTCGCCGTTCAGCTCGTTCAGTAACGATGTTGACTTGTCGATGTCCTCAGGCGTCGTGCACAAATTACGTAACGCAAAAATCCGGATTTTGAACCTCCCCCCTCCCTTTCGTAACGCAATTTCCTATCTCTAATAAACAGAAAGTAACGCAACATCTAACCCTTCCCCCCTTATCGCGTTACGTAATTTGTGCACGACGCCTCACGAAAAATGAATGAGTTTCACCACCAGAATATCATTTCAGTATGCTTTTCGTGCGTGATTGAATCGAGAGAAGGTGTGGTTTACGATGGCAATTTGGAAGGCAAACTAGAGGAGAATGAACTCTCTGAGTATGAAAATTTCGGCGACTGAGCAATAATCGATTGAAAATTATATAATTTTGGCGATACGAAACATTTTCCGTTTTTCATGTTATGCATCCATTATTGGATACGAAAATATCCTACTGATGGGAAAGAATAATCTTCAGAAGCTTTCCAGCTAATTACACTTGATTGAAAAATTACGAAATCAAATGTATTTGGTCGCTGTGTTCGCCATATAATTTGAAAACATTAAAATAAACTCTTTCGCATGGATGTATTCTTCAATTCCCAGGGAACTGGCAGATTATTTTTCAGCAACGATTAGATCTTTCCGGAATTTTCTCGATGCTGTATGGCATCCTAACGAAAATTCTCGTTCCAGTTTGGCCTGCAAAAAACTTTTCTGAACTCTAATCCATCAAATTTGGAGCCCTGAAAAGGGCCGTTGATTATATGCTAAGCTAATATAGCACCCTCTCCTTGGATTCGACGGGCCAGCTGAATGTCCTTGGGCATGATGTGACGCGTTTTACGTGGATAGCACACAAATTTGTATCTTCGAATAAGCCTCCTGCAGCGTCATAACCGCGGAACTTTGGAAGCGCAAGTCGGTTTTGAAGTCCTGAGCAATTCCACGAACCAAATGCTGCAAAGGTAGCTTGCGGATCAGCAATTCGGTCGACTTCTGATAGCGACGAATTTCATGCGAAGTTCCCGGTCGATAGCGATGTGGCTTCTTCACGCTTCCTGCGGCTGATGCGCTTATCCGAGCTGCTTTCGTGGTGCCTTACCACCGAAGGACTAACGAGCTGTCTGCTTAGTCCCGATGAAACGAGTCCTCACGGTGCGAGAGTAGAGTAAGAAATGAACGAAAGCATCTGAAGTGTCATTTTATAAAACATAAAAGAATCGAATGTAAACCCCACCCTCTTTATTATATAAGCTTACTGTATACTCACGAATATAATAAGGGTGGGATTTAGATTCTATACTTTTATGGTTTATAAAATGACGCTTCCTTTGCTTTCGTTCATTTCTTACTCTACTCTCGCACCGTGAGGACTCGAGCTCGTTAGTCTTTCGCAGACAGCTCGTCAGTCATTCGGTGGTAAGGCACACGAAGTCAGCTCGGATAAGAGCACCAGTAGCAGGATAGGTGGAGAAGCCACATCGCTATCGACCGGTAACTTTGCGTGAAATTCATCGGTATCAGAAGTCGACCGAATTGCTGATCCGCAGCTACCTTTGCAGCATTTGGATCGTGGAATTGCTCAGGACTTCAAAACCGACTTGCGCTTCCAAAGTTCCGCGGTTATGACGCTGCAGGAGGCTTATTCGAAGATACCAATTTGTGTGCTATCCATGCAAAACGCGTCACATCATGCCCAAGGACATCCAGCTGGCCCATCGTATCCGAGGAGAGCGTGCTATTAGCTTAGCATATAATCAACGGCCCTTTTCAGGGCTCCAAATTTGATGGATTAGAGTACAGAAAAGTTTTTTACAGGCCGAACTGAAAGGAGCATTTACGAAAATCGTGGTTTCGATAATAATTCGTTACCGATAGGTGCCATGGATATGGATTTCTTAATGAAGAATATGAAATACATGACATGATGTAGTGGATATATCCGAAGAAATCACTTTGGTGAAACTGCATTATAAAATTATTTGTGTACGAATGCCGTAATCGATAGTCGACTCTAATTTGCGCTGGGTAATTTCCTCGGAGGACTCGATTCCTCCTTTGAGCATTAATAACCTCTTTCTGGCAAAACGATGTGGTATGAATCACATTATTTGAATGATAGAATGAAGAAGTTTTCTGCCAATTTCCTTCAACCTCCAAACGTATCTTTCTCCCGTTTGTCGTTTTCGCGTTCGCTAATCCTTTCTCACAACACCCATTTCTCGTTTGAGAAATTGTTGAGTAAACATTGTTTGCCAGTGCGCGTAGAGCGGGAATTCCTAAAGATTCATTGCACCTCTAATAAATTGCCGAAAGACGTGGTCTTACTTTGATCGTACTTGATTGAAAAAATCCAAAACGAAATGTATTTGGTCGCAGCATTATATGAGTAGAAAGCAAATAATCGCTCGAAAATGACTTGATTTTCGCGATGTGAAACATTTTCCGTTTTTCATGTTATGCATCCAATATTGGATACGAAAATTTCCACTGATGGGGAAAAAAATATTCAGAAGCTTTCCTGTTAATTGCGATTGATTGAAAAATAACAAAACCAAATGTATTTGGTTGCAGTGTTATATGGATAGAAAACATTAAAATAAACTCTTTCGCATGAATGTATTTTTCAATTCCCAGGGGAACTGGCAGAGTATTTTTCAGCAACGATGATAGCAACGAGAATTCCGCGCGTGTATGTGTGTGTGTGTGTGTGTGTGTGTGTGGCGGCTGCTCCGATGTTTCAAGCGGAACCGTGGCATCACTCTCCTCCTGATGGATTCCCTTTTGGCCTTTGGTGCACAAACAGGCTCTTGGTGACACCGTTCATCAGCGTTTTCATGATAAACGAAATTAGCTTCACAACAACAGCGACAACATGCTCCAATCGCTGCTCAATCATAACTGAGTGGGTTTACGAGCGGCGCTCGCTTATATACCGATTGGTGATTTCAATAGCCTGTTTTGAAGGCAATTTTAAGACTATTGAAACAAGTTTTTGGATGAAAAAGTAACAAGTATATGACGCGTAGACATTTTATCTTTCAAATGAAGTGTTTATCATACCATTTCGTTCAGTTGTTTAAGAGCTATTAACGCTCAAAATCTCGGTCTCCAGCGTAACGCTTTCGTTCTCGAAACTTTGGTTTTACACCCCGGTATAGAAATGAAAGACGTAGTCCTACGTCAAAAACGAACGCATTGCCAGGGGCAATAAAATTTCGAGGTAAGCGTCATCTAATGATGCACGTGATGTTGGTGCAGTGAAAAGCGCTCGCACTGAACGAGCCTTCGCGAGTGTGACGCCGCATCGAACAACAGCGAAATAGGCGATGTCGGCGCGTCGGTCGAACATGTAAACGCCGTTACCCAGGCAACAACCAAATCAAGCTCTCCCCGCTGGTGGTGAAGGCGGTCGCTCTTGACAAACTCATCAGCGAATTCGCATCGAAGGGTGTTACAGCAGGGTACAAGCTGTGTGGCATAATTCAGTCTTTTTCCAAGCAGTTAACATTGTTTGCTTTCCGTCATCATAAGGGCTTCGTTGGTGCCTTTGAGGATGCATCAATGCATTAAACTGACGTTATGGCGAAGCAGACGTTAAGATTGTGCGCCAAAGCGTTATAGAATGATATCCGAAGATATAAACAAGCGACTTATATAAAATAACAGCGTAGTTCTACATCAACAATGCGGTCGTATATTGGACACAACCTCCTGTAATTTTTTTACATTACACAACAAAAACGATGAAACAAGAGTCAACACGAAACCGAGCCGAAGACAAACACGAGCAATCGACTAAATAAACGGACTGTACCATTTTCTTGCTGATGCCCTTGACATTTCCAAGAAAAAACAAAATGTTAGTAACCCCGCAATAAATAAACGGACTCATTATCTTGATCATTATCTTGTATAATGTCAAAGATTGAAACAAAAGATATACCCGAACTATGTAAATATTAGATGATACTACGAAACGCCGATATCAAAAAGCGTTTGGATTTCGCAAAGAAATATGCTTCTCGTCCTACTGACTTTTAGAAGAAGATTGTTTGGACCGATGAGAGTAAGCTTGAGCTAAAAACACTCGTTGCCTGAAGTCTGATCGTCCGCTATCCAGTTTTACTCAAGCAACAGTTAAACACGGAGGAGGATCACTGCTTGTGTGGGGCTGTTTGTCCTGGAATGGGGTGGGCAATCTTGTCACGATCGATGGAAAGATGACTTATGAATCCTACGTCCTTGGAGGAAAACTTAAAGCCGCCACTCAGGAAAATGTAAACATAGCCTTTCAATATTTTTCAACAGGACAATGACCTCCGCTTCGCAACTTTCTAGGTGTGCTTGGGTCCAGTCCAAAAGGATTGAAATGCTTGAGTGGCCACTTGAGTTGAGAGATCAACCACATTAAGCGTCTTTGAACAATACTGGATGAAAAAATTCCATTGGATTCGCGGAGATCTTAATGATTTTTGGACGGGTATGTAATTAACGTGGTATTCCTCGACAAATGTTGCATAATGGTCATTATTGTCATTATAAGTCATTATAAAACAGCGTGTTCCATGATCTTGAAAAACTCAATTTAGCCGTCACTAATAAATAGCTGAATGACTTGACTTGGAGAACACACTACATTAAGAACAACATAAATTCAAAAAGGTCGTCGCCATAAAATGATCGACTGTGTATTTGTTGTTTTTTTTTGCAATCCTTTCAATATCGATATCAAACGAAATGATTTGACTAATAGAATACAGTAAATTATCAAAATATCAAAATATTCGCAACAAAATCAGGTAAGACATAAAAATTTAAAAAAAATTCTAAATATTGTAGAGAAGTATAGAAAATAAAAAAAATTTAAAAAAAAACTTTTGAATTTTAGACTCATCATTGCCCAAGATTAATTAAGGAAAGGATGTGATAACTACTAACTGCAAAACTACTAACTACAAAAAGTGGATGCTGTTTAAAATTACAATTTTCGTTATCAGACAACCAATTATAATTGCAACAATTTTTTTTTTATTATTCAGAACCATTGACCTTTTTTGAAAAAAAAACCCATTGCTCAAAATCTCAAAATAAAATTCGAAATCGAAATTTCCACATATAAGAGAAAGAAAACAGAGATAAAAACCATTTTTCTGAAACAGATAGGAAACCTTTTCACTCTCATATGACACTATGACTTTATCTAAATAGAATGTTCCGAATTTTTTTTTCGACTTTCAAAATGGACATGTTAAGAAGAACTTCAATTATATCTTTGAAATCTCATGTTTTCCAAAAGTTTGATGCAGTTTCTTGCAATTCAATATACTGTTTTTCTACCTAATTGGCCAAATATTTTAAAAAAAAGTGTTTTCAATGTTTTTTACTGAAATTAAAACAGACCGAAAAGTAAAACTTTTTAGTCAGTGCGGGTGTAATGGACATGTAGTGGGGATAATCTGGACAGGTTTGTGATATATGAAGCGTAGAGGTTAATCGATCGCAAGAGGAATAATTTTATTCAACCATGAACTCATCACGAATGTCCGTTGAATGATGAAAAAATCGAATTAATCCACCTAGAAAAGATATCGTGCTTTTCAGCAGTACGGACAGACCCTCAACTATTTTGCTTTTGGTTCCAGTCAGCCCACATTCGGCGATTTGATTTCCATTTATAGACGCAGGGCATTCCTTAGGAATAGATTAAACAGACTTTTCAAAGTTCATCTCACTTCCACTGGCAAATGTCCGTTTTACCCCACCAGTACAATTATTTCAATAATTTAAATCTTTCCACTCAAAAATGAATTTACTTTTCCGTACATACCTAATATAGCTTCTCTGTTAACTCACAAACCGAAATATAACCATCAGCGAATTCAATTTTGATATTAAACCACTCAAAATGCTTAATATCGAAGCAGCTAAAATTATATCCTCACACGGAATCATGTATGATTTTCGGTTTTTGTTTCCCTTTTCCACTTTTGATCAGTATTCATTGCCATAGGGTGGCTTAAATATTATAGAATAACATGAAGAAGAAGTTCTCATTAACAGAAATCGGAAATTCAGAATGTAACTATACAAATCAACCACCTGTCCATATTACCCCCACTGACCGTATCACCCGCGGTTCCCCTACTTATCAAAATGACACAATTACGTTGAGAAGGCGAAGTTTCTTTAGGAACATTAGAGCCATTTAAGGAGAAGAAGAAGATGTATGTATGGGAACAGACATCTCTTTTTTCAGACTGAGCGTCAGCTTGGGATTGTACCCAAAAAAAAAAGTCCAAACGATGTCAAGCAGTCAAGATCGAAACCAAGGCCGGCTGGAATGCAAGGCTGTTTTACACAACTGCGCTATCCACATTGCCACTGGTGCTGTTGCATAAATGCGTGGTAATATTACACCACATTATAAAATGAAGTTGGAAAGTGTTTTCTAGGAGTAAAAAGAAGAGCATAAACGTGAACCTATATTCTTTTCGGTCTGATCCGTGTATGTGGCAAAGTATGCCACCCCTAAATCATGTCCGATTTAGCTGAAATTTAGCACAGGTCATTTTTCTTGGTCCAATAAACAAAATGTACAAGGTCGGTTCTTTAAATTCGATGATTATTTTTTCCCATACCTTCTTTGCCTCTCTGGCTAAGTCCCAGAAGATGATGTCAGATCTCGACGTTTTATACACTTTTCAGTCATTTGGAATCGATAAAAAATTTACGATTTTCAAAATTTCATGCGGGTATCGCGTAAAAGAGAACCGCGTTGATTGAAAAATCCGCGTAAAAAACCTCGTAAAAAAAGCGCGGTGAAAAAACCGAGTAAAAAAACCTGGATGTATTATACAAATACTGTACTAGTATGGGAGAGTGGCACATTTTCTGTTATTTTTAAGCTCAATTAATGTAACAAATCAGGTTAACAAGACATAAATATATGCAATTCGACATGAAGAACTAAATGTAACATTTTATCCTAGGACTAACCGAGATGTAACATATTTAAAAAAACAGCCATTCCACGCCAAATCGATAAAGTGGTTCTTAGTTTTTTGTTAAAATTTGTAATTATCCCAGATATTAGACCCGTTTTTGACGTAGAACTACGTCTTTCAGGAAGGGTTCCAAATTAGAAAACAGGTCACGTTTTTATGAAATAAAGTTTACGTTAATAACTATTTTCACTGTGAACGAATTCTCATGATTTGCATACCAATCGAATCGGAAGATTTGTTTGATATGCTATACATAACAATTCGCTAATCTCTAAGCCATCTCTCTCTTTACGATTTACGGTTCCTCCATTACAGACTACAAAATCGATGTACCTGTGGAAATCCGCTCTGCAAATATACATGCAAGTCAGGGGTATTTTTGTTCCCACCGCGCTGTGTTTCCCTAACACGGGCTTAAAAATCAATGTGCCTGGGGAATCCGCTTTGTCAAAACATGCAAGTCGAGGGTATTTTTGTTCCCACCGAGCTGTGTCTCCCTAACACGGACTTCAAAATTAATGTGGCTGGGAGAATCTGCTTTGCAAATACATGCAAGTCGGATGTATTTTTTGGTGTTGAGTACTGTTGTACTCGCTTGTCGTTGTGCAAATCGGAATATGTTTCCCTAAAACGTACTTTTAAACTGAGAAGCCTGGGAAAATCGTCATTACGTAAACATGCAATTATTTCCGAGGGAAATGTACAATACAACGATCGTTTGACAATTCTTCCGTATTTTGGTAGTAAACAAGTGGATTACATAATTGCGTAGTTCTACGTCGAAAATATGCGGTCGTGTCCTAGATACAACCCCTTACAATTTTGTTATTTTTTCATTAGGGTCCCCATTTCTATTTTATGGTGGTCCGAAAAATAATTTCTTACCTTTTTTCCAAAACTGGCTTCTTTTGAAAATTTATAACTTTTGTACTACTGGATCGATTCAGATGATCGTCATATCAAATCAAAGACAATGAGCTAGTTTAAAAATAATGTTTAACCTGCGAAAATAATTGGATTTTGGTTTCGTAATTATTGATTGTATTTGTTTCTCTAGTTTACCCGGTTAAAGATGAAAGGTGCTATATTGTTTCATAAAATTACGAAAAAAAATCCAATTTTGTGTATGTGTGTATTGTTTAAAGACTAGTTCATTGGCTTTAATTTGATATATCGATAATCTGAGTCGGTTCAGAAGTTCAAAAGTTACAAATGTTTTGAAAAAAGTAATTCTTGAAAAAAAGGGGGAAAATTGATTTTTGGGACCACTCAAAAATGGAAATGGGCATTCTAATGAAAAAAAGTACGGTCTGATGTTTTGCGATAGCAGCAATTCCAAATGAAACCGTCCTAAATATGCAGATTTTAAAAACTTGTATTTTTGATTCCAATGAAAGTGTGTATTCCGTTTGGGTTGGAGGAAATATGAGTTTTTCACAGCAATTGGGATTTTTTTGACTCAAGTGTAACTTTTGAAAAGGGCGTATCGAATTTAGGAAGAGAAATCATTGATAATTTATATCTTAAAAACTATGAGCCGTACCGAAATAGTGTCTCAGAAAGAGTTATAGAGTATTGATGGTTGAATATTAAAAAAAAAATGTACAATGAGAAAAAAAAATTAGTACTAAAAATTTAATTTGCACTATCCAAAATACATATTTTTTAATTTATTTTTATTTTTTCATACAATATAGAAGTCATGTGGAAAATTTTAAAAACTTTGTGGAACTTCGAATTATTAGGAATTTTCGAAACTTCGAGTTTTTGTATGTTAGCAGTCATTTTTAATCACAGATTATGAATCCTGATGTTATTTAAAACAAAAAAGGTTATTATCAATCTCCTTCTAAATGCAACCATTCTCGAGATGTTTAAAAAAAAATTTCTAATTTATTGTTTTTTTTTTATAGTAAATAATCCCTTTTAATATGTTTGTCGTGTTATACCGTCATGTTCATGAAATTTTATGAATTTGCTTATAATTTCCAACAAATTTCCCTAATACATCATTATGGTTCATTTTTTTACTCAAGTGTAACTTTTGAAAAGGGCGTATCGATTTTAGTAAGAAAAATCTTTGATAATTTATATCTCATAAAATATGAGTCGTACCGAAATGCTGTGTTAGAAAGAGTTATAAAGTATTGTTGGCTTAATTTGAAAAAAATATACACTGAGAAGAAAAATTAGTACTCTTTTTTTTACTTACAAAATAAATTTTTAATTTGCGATTTCAAAAAATTTGTTTTTTTTATATTTTTTCAATTTTTTCATATAAAATAGAAGTCATGCAGAAAATTTTAAAAATAGGCCCAAGATGGTAAAACTATTTTTGACGAAATTTGTGGAACATCAAATTTTTAGGAATTTTCGAAACTTCGAATTTTTGTATGTTAGCAATCTTTTTTAGCCACAAATTATGAATCCTGATGTGATTTAAAACAAAAAAAGGTATTATCAATCTCCTTCTAAATGTGGCCATTCTCGAAATATTAAAAAAAAAAATATAATTTATTGTCTTTTTAATATGTAGTAAATAGGCCCTTTAAATATGTTTGTCGTGTTATACCATCATGTTCATAAGATTTTATGATTTCGCTTAAAAATTTTCAAAAAATTAACCATAATGATGTATTCGGAAAAGTTGTTGGAAATTATAAGCACATTCATAAAATTTCATGAACATGACGGTATAACACGACAAACATATTAAAAGGGATTATTTACTATAAAAAGACAATAAATTAGAATTATTTTTTTTAATATTTCGAGAATGACTACATTTAGAAAGAGATTGATAATAACCTTTTTTGTTTTAAATCACATCAGGATTCAGAATTTGTGGCTAAAAATGATTGTTAACATACAAAAATTCGAAGTTTCGAAAATTCCTAAAAATTCAATGTTCCACAAAGTTCGTCAAAAATAGTTTTACCATCTTGGGCCCATTTTTAAAATTTTCTGCATGACTTCTATTTTATATGAAAAAATTAAAAAATATGTATTTTGGATATTGCAAATTGAATTTTTAGTTTGTAAATAAAAAAAATAGTACTAATTTTTTTTCTCAGTGTACATTTTTTTCATATTCAACCATCAATACTCTATAACGCTTTCTAAGACTTTCTAAGATTTCGGTGCGACTCATAGTTTTTGAGATATAAATTATCAAAGATTTCTCACGTAACTTTTGAAAAGGTCCTAAGTAACAAATGTAAACAAATCGAGTCAATGGATGCACGCTATTAGTTCTCAATCATTGAATACATTGCGAAAACAACCGTTCAAGTATCTATCCTTTTTACCTTTTTATCACCGATACAAAAAATGTCCAATGTACAGATTCGAATTTTAAGCCCTCGACTGTTACTTCGGACGCCACTTTACTCTGACTCTCGAAACGTCCGAAGTAACAAAGCAAGCAAAACAACACGAAGTCGCACTTCGGACATTTTGGGTTTTTGTTATTTTCGGGTATAAATATCGTTTTAGTGCAATTCAACGAGTGATAAAAATAATGATCCGCTTTTAACACACGAAGTGCATGTATTTGGATCGTTGTTCAGTAGTTTTTTTTGCAAATTTTTATCGTGCAACGTAATTTGTCCAATGTACAAAGCGGACAGGCAAAACGTCCAATGTAACATTTTTCGCTCGGAGCCTTCAATTTCAAACTAAAATCACATTACAACAGTTACGATTGGGTTTTCAGAGTTATTATTGGCTGCTAGTGGTAAAAAGTAGTGATAAAGATCGATTCTTTTTGAAACAATTCACGGAACAATGTTCCGGTCTTTAACTTCGCTTTCCTCGAGTTGATGTGAATGTTACATAGGACCTTTTCAAAAGTTACACGAGATTTTTCTTACTCAAATCGATACGCCCTTTTCAAAAGTTACGCTTGAGTCAAAAAATTGCCAATTACTGTGTAAAACTCATATTTCCTCTAACCCAAACGGAATACAAACTTTCATTCGAATCAAAAATACTCATGTTTTGTCATTTGTCTATTTCATTTGGAATTGCTCATAAGGAATAAAACTAACAATTTTTACGAAAATCTGAGAACCACTATATCGGTTTGGCATGGAGTGAGTGTATAAGAAGTTAATTTTCATTTAATTTTTTATTTGAAAGAAAAATTAAAAATCCATTATCATTTTCGCTTCAAGCCCACGGAGCACAAAGTTCCATGCTTTCAAGGTAAATTCACCACAGCGTTTTTGTTTTCGGCCTAGAAGTTCACTATAAACCGAACCAGCAATCGTTGCTCACCAATAATCATCCATTTCATGCTGCTATTTCCCAAGTTTACTGATAAAACAAATATATTACTAAAATGATAAACTGATTTTTTATAAGCTGAAGTCTTCAGATATTGTGTGGGAAAGCATCCTACACAATATCTGCAAAAATTCAGCTTTGCTCGAGTTTTTACTTTGTTTGTGGAATGATTTATTCCCGAACCGAAAATTTCAATATTTCATTAATCACAAAAAAGCACGCCACAGCTATGCTTCGCCCCGTCGCCTCAATAGCATTTCGGATCTTATCAGGGCCTATAGCCATTCTTGGCCAAAGTTTCGTTCTGTTGCCCGCTTTTACACCGAAACTGGGCACAAAAGTTGGCGTCTGAGGTTATTTACGGAAAGAACACCCTCGAGTGGCGAACGGTTATCTTCTCGTTTCGCAACCGTCGCTACGTTTTGACCGGGACTGCTAAACGGGTGACGGAGTCAGTTTGGAAGTCTGGAAGCCGAGCCTTTCTAGGTTATTATGACATCCTAGCTCTTTCGTCTTCATCTTCAATATCGCCCCGCTATCGCTCCGATGTTATCGCCTAGGGAATATATCTTAAGTTTTTCCGCCGCGTGCTGTTTTTGGGCTGCTCCTTCCGTCCGTCCGAAACTGTTGGGTTCTTCCATCGTTCCCGGAATTAAACGTATCGCGGCGTAAATATTGAAATGAAGACTCTTGCTTCGCCTGTCGAAGCTTGGTTGTTTTTCTTGAGTACACTCCCGTGGATGGAAACTAACTTTGCTTGTTAAGATCAACAAGATGATAGCGCTCGATTCGGCTTTCGGAATGGGTTTTTTTTTTTGTTTTTTAAGGAGCCTATAGACGGTGCCAACTGTTGCGCTTCGTAGAAGAAACATCAAAGTTTATTCAGCATCGAGGGTTAACACAGGAGCACCGTGTCGGAGCTGAAACTAAAGCCTTGAAATTGAAAACGGTTAACTGTTTACACAAGAAGTTTGCCCAAATCTGTTCATCAGTGTGTTCAATCACATTAAATATTCTCTCTGGAATCTTAGTCAAGTCAAGATGAAAAAAAGTTTGTGACGTGGAGACTACTACTGGAATTCAATGTTCCTCTCTGCTTACGTCTTCTGCAGGATTGAACTTCAGGTTGTTTCATTGAACGTACATCGTAAAAACGTATTTCTTGAACTGTTCAATGCACGCTATATCCGCATAGACCCGCGAACTTTCTGCACGTTCGATTGCGCCGCAGGCGCCTCGCCATAAATCAAATTAGTTTGCTGAATTTCCACGAGCCGTAGAGTGGGGTGGGGCAGAGTTTCCTCTGTACACGAGAACCACCTTGTTCCACACAAAACACGCTGTGCTTGCGCTGTTCGCCTCTCGGCATCGAACTTTTGAGGAGCGGAACACTTCAAAGCACCACTTGAGAACTCGTGCTATTTCCCGTCATCGCCATTCCTCCGAAACAATGGCGCCAAACATTTGACCACTTTGAAGTTTTACACCTCGCTCGTGCGAAAATTGTGTTTATAATTGCTACGGCTGCCGAACAATGCTCCAAAAGTTATCCCTTCTCCGAAACACGAAACACACCTCGGCAGCAGCATCCCGTTCGATTGTCGGAAAAGGTGATTGTTTTGTTTGTTCCCGACAAAAGTTCGGTTGCGTTCCTTTTTTTTTTTTGTTATTATTTCGCTCCTTTGCCGTTTTTCCATCACCATCATCGGAGGCGTCTTCCGGGAGGGGTCATAAATTTCCGCAGTGTGGCAAATCGCGCCCCAACTGACGGAATGAACGAGGAATCGCGCGAGGCCCGACGCAAGAAAACTGCTTCGCGACAGCGGGTGGGAAAATGGATGAAAAATTGGATCATATCATAGCTTCTCAGCTGCGGTTCCTTTTTTGCTCGTCCCCACCCTCCCCTCTCCGCGCGTCTTTCTCTTGCGGTAAACAGATTTTCCGTGCGCCCACCCGCTGCGCAGATGATGGTGTCTTGAAATGTACAAGAGAAATGCGAAAAATACTTATAAATATTAAATTATTTGTGCCCTCGTCAGGATATTTCGGTGGGTATTTTGGCGAGAAGAAAGTAAATTGTAATCCAGTGAAGTTTGGTAGGTGTTGGATGCTGATGGTGTTGGAAGATTCATTTAAAGCGCCAAGAAAAGAAAAAAACAACCCAACCCAAGCCGTGTATAAATTTTGCTAATTTCTTCCTCTGAAATCTTCAACTTAATCTTCGAAGTCATTAGATATTGATGCCAATTAATTCCACTCAGTAATTGTCGTTTCCGTAAAGTTTGTTTCATAAACAACCATTCGGGGAATTAGAATTTTCGTTCATGCTTTGATTTGTATATTTTTCATTCTTTTACTAGAAACTGCGTGACCACAACATCTTATAATGGAAAAATTCCACACAGAATCGTTCATCCGCTACCTCGCTGTCACCTCTGATTTTTTCAAATGTGTATAGTAAACACATTGGAAATGCTACTACACAAAAAAAATATCAGAAATACACGGTTAAAGAATATACTTAAAAAATTAAAGTTATAAATTGAAAAATGGTTCCATTTTTTATCAAAAACTGACATTTTCCCTTAAATTATAACACATAGTTGTGCCATATTTTTGATTAGATTTTTTTCAAAATTTATTAAATATCTGCTCTATTGTTATTTTTTACAAAAACAATACGAAAAATGGAGTATATAAATGATACACACGAAAAAGTATGTGTACGGTTATTACCCCAAGAATCGATAACGAGATACATTTATATGGTTATCCATTTATTCATTTACTAGCTAACCCGGCAAACTTCGTCCCGCCCAAAATTTGTTTTTTGTTATCAATACCTTCAAACATTCACGTTTTCTTACTATGAGCAAGTTCATGGGTCCAATCGCAAAACTGTTCATTGATTGATCTTCTAATCGACCCCGTTGAATTTACCTTTTACTATAAAATTCCTAGTATTTCTAACAAAACTCATCATTATAATATCAGATTATTTTCGGACACTCATGCAAATACAAATTTATATACCAAGATTACTATTGGGGCTTCGAGCCTGTTGGCTTATAAACATATATAAATAAAGACACAATTCTCGTTCAAAAATTTTCAACCACTTGGAAATAACATGTTTCCCCGTTACATGGAATAAACGTTTCATACAGAAAATATGATAGAATAAAGACAGACCCCTCTCCTCTTCGACCCTTAGAGTGGGGGAAGGAATGTCTATTCACCATAGAAACGTTTCGTGCCCACCTAAAATCTTCACATGCCAAATTTGGTTCGATTTGCTTGATTAGATTTTTATTTGTATGGCAGCCCCCCCTTAGAGAGGGGGGTGGAGAGTCTAACCACCATAGAATCATTTATTGCACCCTAAAACCTCCATATGCCAAATTTCGTTTCATTTGCTTGATTAATTCTCGAGTAATGTAGAATTTTGTGTTTAATTTGTATGGCAGACCCCCCCCCTCTTTAGAGAGGGGGGAGGGGTCTCAAACTATCACGAAAACCTTCCCCGGCCCCAAAAACCCCTACATATCAATTTTCATGTTGATCGGTTCAGTAGTTTCCGAGTCCATAAGAATCAGACAGATAGACAAACAGACAGACAGATAGAAATCCATTTTTATATGTATAGATTATCCTTCACTCGTCGTACCAACTGTCTACTTAACCCTCATTACTCGCGCATACGGTCTGACAGACCGAGAATCAATGAGGTGGCTAAATTAAATGACTGTTAAAACCGAATGAAGTTGAAGAAAAATGTGTTTCGCGTTCCGTCTGTTGCGGGTGGATCCCAAAATAACCCGTGTTTTCTACACTTGATGGTTAAATCCTGGGTTTGTCAAGAATCTAACAAGACCTACCGATAGCTCGCCTTCGTCTCATCCACACCGAAGGAAACGATCTCATTCATAGAATCCGAACAAATGAAGCGTTCAAGTTTGCCCCAAAACGCCATAGAATCATTTATTGCACCCTAAATCTTCCATATGCCTAATTTCGTTTGATTTGCTTGATTAATTCTCGAGTAATGCAGAAATTTGTTTTCCATTTGTATGGCAGCCCCCTTAGAGAGGGGGGAGGGATCTCAAACTATCATGGAAACCTTCCCCGGCCCCAAAAACCCCTACATACCAATTTTCATGCCGATCGGTTCAGTAGTTTCCGAGTCCATAAAAATCAGACAAACAGACAGACAGACAGAAATCCATTTATATATATAGATACATTACGATTCCTTAATCCGCAAACGGTTAAAATTAAAGAAAGTTCGAAATATTTTCATTTTCCCATACATTCGTCCTGCCCATTTGTGTGCCTACCTATCCGTACCGCCTAAAACGAGCAACATGCGTTTCTGCCATTTTCAACTTATTTTGTATAAATAAGCCATCTGCGATTTGAAATCACAGTCGCGAGCGAGCTAGCAAGCACAGCACAACGAGCGGACATAATTTATTCCTGATGCTGATATCACACACACATACACATAGGCAGCTCGAATCGGTGAATAAGCACATCAATTTTCATGTCATTGCACATCCGAATTGCGGCGCCGAATGCAGCGTTCGTTCTGGTGGTAATGAGAGAGGAGAAAGAAGTGAGGGACCATTGCAATCAGTGCTCTCTCAGCTTTGCTGTAGAGAGAGCCAGCGATGTAGCGATCATCATACAACATGTCATGTCGCATCAAAGAGAGATATAAATTACGTGACTGCGACATACCGTTTTGAATCATATTTCGGACAACATCATATTTCAAACACTTTGTTCTAATATCTCGAAATGCTTAATGTACTTGTGATATAACTATCAAATTAATACCACAATTCTCGCGTAACTTTTGAAAACGTCCTAAGTAACAAATGTAAACATATCGAGTTAATGGATGCACACTATTAGTTATCAATCATGTAATGCATTGAGAAAACAATCGTTCAAGTATCTATCCTTTTCACCTTTTTATCGCCGATACAAAAAATGACCAATGTACAGATTCGAATTTTAAGCACTCGACTGTTACTTCGGACACCACTTTCATCTGACGCTCGATACATCCGAAGTAACAAAGCAACCAATACAACACGAAATCGCACTTCGGTCATTTTGAGTTTTTGTTTTTTTTCGGGTGTTGATAACGTTTTTAGTTCAATTCAACGAGTTATAACAATAATGATCTGCTTTTAGCAAGAAGTGCAAGTATTTGGATCGTTGTTTAGTAGTTATTTTCAGATTCTCATCGTGTAACGTTATTTGTCCAATGTACAAAGCGCGCAGTCAAAACGTCCAATGTAACATTTTTCGCTCGAAAGCTTGAATTTCTAACTAAAATCACATGACAACAGTTACGATTGGTTTTTCAGAGTTATTATTGACTGATAGTGGTAAAAGTAGTGATAAAGATCGATTCCTTTTGAAACAATTCGCGGAACAATATTCCGATCTTCAACTCCGTTTTTCTCGAGTTGATGTGAATGTTACATAGGACCTTTTCAAAAGTTACGCGAGAATTGTTCTTTAGAGTAATCCCTTGGTTTCACTATCACTTCATTTGATAATTACATTTGAATTATTTCATAGTAGGAAAAAATCTAACAGCACTACTCATTATCGTTTGTGTTATGTGACGTTTGCTTAGCGTAAGCACATAGAATTTACCCCTTCATCAATATTTGAATTTCTTTCGTTTTTCTTCAGTTCTCATCATCGTTATCAGGATACTGTGATTGCTTGGCAAGTGTTTCGCAGTTGACTATAAAATATACCGTTCTGAATCATATTTCGAACGCTTAAGGCATATGATACAGAAAACAGATCTATGCTTTATGCACAGGTGTTATTTGGTTGATATTTTCAATAAGTTAGTTTAATATGCTTTTAAGCTTTCTACTTTGGTACTTATTCGATTGCAAATATAAAAAAATCATCGAATAAAATGCTTTTCAAATGAAGCGAATAAGAATCAAACTTCGGACACTTTATTGTGTAATTTGTTTGGAGGAAAATTACATTACACTTGACTATATTTTATAATCAACTGCGAAACACTTACCAAGCAATCACAGTAAACTGTTAACGATGAGGAGAACTGGTGGAACACGGGAGAAATTTAAATATTTATGAACGAATAAATTTTACGTGCTCACGCTAAGCAAACGTCAAACACAAACGATAATGAGTAGTGTTGTTAGGTTTTTGCCGATTATGTTATAATTCAAGTAGCAATTGTGATAGTTATTTTATAGTTATATCATCAGTGCATTAAGCATTTCAAGATATTAGATCAAAGTGACCGAAATTTGATTCAGAACGGTAATCAATCTGTCCGAAATTTGATTTTTTTCTAAATAGTGTCCGAAGTTTGATTCTTACTCGCTTAATTTAAAAGGCATTTTATTCGATGATTTTTTTATGTTTTCAATGAAATAGGTACCAAAGTAGAAAGCTTAAAAGCACATTGAATTAATTTATTAAAAATATCAACCAAATAATACATGTGCATAAAGTTGAGATCTGTTCTCTGCATCATATGCCGATCTGAATAATATTTCGGACGCTTAAGGCGTCCGAAATATGATTCAGATCGGTATTTTTAGAAGTTCTTGCTAGAAGTATGCGTTTGATTGATTTACCAATATGGAAAACACGCTTCATCCGAACATTCTGTTCGGTCGCTAGTACGAATGTTTGGCCAGGAACTGGGTATGGACCATAAAACCGTTTGGAACTATTTGCATAAGATTGAATTCCAAAAAAAGCTGGATGTATGGGTGCCGCACGAGTTGACGAAGTGGATCACGTACGACAACCTAAAGCGAAAAAAGTCGTGGTCGAAGCGCGGTGAGTCGGCCCAAACCATTGCCAAGCCCGGATTGACGGTCAGGAAGGTTTTGCTGTGTGTTTCGTGGGATTGGAAGGGAATCATCCACTATGAGCTGCTCAACTATGGCCAGACCCTCAACTCGGTTCTCTACTGTGAGCAGCTTGACCGTTTGAAGCAGGCGGTTGACCAGAAGCGGCCAGAAATGATCAATAGGAATGGTGTTGTTTTCCACCAGGACAACGCTCGGCCTCACACATCTATGATGACCCGCCAGAAGCTACGGGAGCTCGGATGAGATGCACCCACCGTATAGTCCGGACCTGGCTCCAAGTGATTATCATCTCTTCCAGTCCATGCAAAACGCTCTTGGTGATACTAAGTTGGCCTCAAAAGAGGCTTGCGAGAACTGGCTGTCTGAGTTTTATGCATATAAGGAGGGGGGTTTTATAAGGGGGGGGATAATGAAGTTGCCTTCTGAATGGCAACAAGTTTGCGAACAGAACGGCGCAAATTTGACTTAAATTGTATAATTTTAAGTATGTTAAATAAAGCGTCAAATTTCGATCAGAAATACGACATTTCTTTTTCCCCAACCCTATACACCCAGGTTTTTTTTACGCAGTTTTTTTGCGCGGTTTTTTTAACGAGGTTTTTTGACGTAGGATTACGTCTTTCGGGAACATATTGGGGTACAAATTGAAATCGAAAAACGAGCACATCGTGAAAATTGTCCAATATCAAACGCTTATTGCTCAGTCATTTCACGATGGATTGATGAGATTTTTGCGTCAATCGATTTCTGCACTCCATAACAATTTTTGATATTGAAGAAAATAATATATTACTTGAAACTAACTATCGAACAGTTCAAAAATCTCAACCCCTATCCTAACGGAAATACCCACTTCTGATTGGTCAAAATTGACGACACATGCGGCGGTTCCCTAACAGAGACATCAAAACCAAGCTACCTGGGTGAAATCGGCATTGTAAATGCATGAAAGTAGGGGGGACTTTTGCTCCCACCGAAATGTGTTCCCTAACAGAGACATCAAAAACAAGCTGCCTGGGGGAAATCGGCATAGAAAATACATGAAAGTAGGGAAAACTATTGTTCCCTAACAGAGATTTCAAATTCAAGGTACCTGGGGAAAATTAGCATGTTAATACCCTCGTGGTCGATAGTTTAACAAAAGGCGCGCACAAATGGATAGTGTTCATTATAACTAGCGTGGACATTGCTGATTGCATACGTGCTGACAAATAAGTTGGGGGCGATGAACGAGTGTTTTTAGTGTTTAAGAATATTGAAGAATAGTAAGAAAATTAAAGAATGATGTTTCAATGAACTGAATAGAACTTATGTTTGATAGAATATAAATGAAATTTTAATTTGGAACTTTTATATTGGTTACTTCGTGAAATTTCATATAAAAAAATTTTCTCTGTAATAAAGTAACACGTTTTTTTCTGGTGAGAAAAATTGATAAGTGTGTTCTCTCGTGATACGCATCACCCAATGACTAAACACCATCCTTCTATCATCAGTCGGTTGTGAACACTGGTGGAGTTAACAAACAATACCTAGCAACCAGACAAAACCGCTCCTTTTAGGGCCACCAAATCATTATCGAAGAGTTTGACAATGTTATTCTTCAAACATATCCAAAATCAGCATACAACAGATAGCCTAACGGAATCCTACGTCAAATATGCGGTCGTGTCTCGGAAACAACCCTCCTATGACTTTTTTACGAGGAATTTCCAATTAACGCGTTTTTTTACGCGGATTTTCCGATTAACGCGGATTTTCCAATTAACGCGGTTTTTTACGCGGTTTTTTTTACGAGGTACGTATCCCCCGCGTAAAAAAAACCTGGGTGTATATATAAAAATGGATTTCTGTCTGTCTGATTCTTATGGACTCGGAAACTACCAAACCGATCGACATGAAAATTGGTATGTAGGGGTTTTTGGGGGCGTGGGAAGGTTTTCATGATAGTTTGAGACCCCTCCCCCCTCTTCAATACAAATGAAACACAAATTTCTGCATTACTCGAGAACGGGGTCGATTAGAATATCAATCAATAAACAGTTCTCTGATTGGACTCATGAACTTGCGCTTACTAAGAAAACGTGAATGTTTGAAAGTATTGATAACAAAAACAGGAAGTGGGTTATATCTATGGTATAACCGCAAGGGTGACGTAGGACTATCGTTGATTTAGAGATCATTTGTTTGAAGTTGAATCTAAATCCAATGAATGAATGAATGAATATTTGGGGGACTTCGAAAACGAGAGCGTTACGTTGGAAGCACAAGGTTTTATGCATCCAATATAAAGGGTGTGTCACATCAAATTGCATCACGGAAAAAACGCTGTAGAAATTTTATTTTTAGGAATTATATCTTCAGCTTTCGCTTATAATCAGATAAGAGTATATAGATCACGTTGGCCATGCTTCACTGTCAATTTTTCGTAAATTTGGAAAAATGTCGTCGAACGTAAAAGAGCGTCGTGAATTAATCCTGTGCACTCATTTCGAGAATCCGGAGTTGTCACATCGGGACATCGGTAAGATGCTGGGAATCGTCCAATCCACGGTCAGCAGAGTACTAAAACGATATCTCGAGAACCTAACCATCGACCGGAAGGTGAAGAACGGCAAAAATGGATGCTCCGTCAGTGAAAAAGATCACAAGCGCGTAGTTAAGCAGTTTAGACGTGATCCGGGAGGTTCGGTCCGGGATGTCGCCAATAAGCTGAATTTGTCAAGTTCATTCGTCCAGCGTGCCAAGCAGCGGTAGGGCCTGCGTACATACAAGGTTCAGAAGGCTCCTAACCGCGACGAAAGGCAAAACATGGTGGGGAAGACGCGAGCCCAGAAGCTGTACACCGAAATGCTGACGAAGTCGCATTGCCTGGTAATGGACGACGAAATCAACGTCAAAGCGGACTTTCGTCAGCTGCCGGGCCTGTTGTTCTTCTCCGCAGAGGACAAATTCAGCGTTCCGGAGGAGATTCGCAAGCAGAAACTATCCAAGTTTACCAAAAAGTACATGGTGTGGCAAGCGATCTGCTCTTGCGGAAAGCGGAGCGCCCCCTTCGTGATGACCGGCACGGTAAACGGGCAGGTTTACCTTAAGTAGTGCCTACAGAAGCGCTTACTACCACTATTGAAGCAGCACGAGGGCCCGACCATCTTCTGGTCGGATCTCGCTTCGTGCCACTATTCAAAGGACGTGTTGGAGTGGTACGAAGCCAACGGGGTCACCTTCGTGCCAAAGGAAATGAACCCGCCCAACGCGTCGGAGCTTCGCCCAATAGAGAAATATTGGGCGATTATGAAGCAGGCCCTCCGGAAGAACCCAAAAGTTGTCAAATCGGAGGCGGACTTCAAGAGAAAATGGATTTCTGTTAAAAAAAACTACAACCTGACGTTGTACAGAACCTTATGGACGGGGTAAAGAGGAAGGTGCGAGCATATGGGCTTGGGCTCGAAGTATGAATAAAAAGAAAATGCCAAAAGTTGTTTAATAGTTTTTACTTTACTGTCTAAAATTTTCAAAAGGATCGGTCTACTGGGCGAATTTCTACAGCGTTTTTTCCGTGACGCAATTTGATGTGACACACCCTTTAGGATACGAAAAACCTTGTTCTGAAGAATAATCTTCTGAAGCTTTCCTGCTAACTGTACTTGATTGACAAATTACAAACCCAAATGTATTATATGGATATTTTATAGATAGAAAACATTAAAATAAACTCTTTCGCTTGAATGTCATTTTTCAATTCCAAGGGGAACTGGCAGATTATTTTCCGGATCTTTCTCGATGCTGAATGGCATCCAAACGGAAAGAGTTCCGTGCGTGTATGTGTGTGTGTAGCGGCTGCTCCGATGGTCACCTTCTCTTCTCCTTCCCTGTGCTCCCTTACAGTTTCAAACAAACTGCTTGCGTTTCAGGGCAGATCTCGATCCTTCGCCGTCCAGCACTCTCAGCAACGATGTTGTCTTGTCGATGTCCTCACGAAAAATGAATGCATCTCACCACCAAAATAACGCTTAAGTATGCTTTTTGTGTGTGATTGAATCGAGAGAAGATGTGGTTTACGATGGCAATTTGGAAGGCATGAACTCTCTGAGCTCGGAACTTTCGGCGACTGAGCAATAATCGATTGCGGGCGCATACAATATTGGATACGGAAATATCCTACTGATGGGGAAGAATAATCTTCTGAAGCTATCCTGTTAATTGCGATTGATTGAAAAATCACAAAACCAAATGTATTCACAGTGTTACATGGATAGAAAACATTCAAATAAACTCTTTCACATGAATGTATTTTTAAATTCCCAGAGGAACTGGCAGATTATTTTCCAGAAATGATTAGATCTTTCCGGAACTTTCTCAATGCTGAATGGCATCCAAACGGAAAGAATTCCGCGCGTGTATGTGTGTGTAGCGATGTCTTCCCGGGGAACCGTTTGTGGCATCATTCTCCTCCTGATGGATTCCCTTCTGGCCTAGGGTGCACAAACAGGCTCTTGGTGACACCGTTCATCCGCGCTTTCATGATAAACGAAGAGCTTCGCCACAACAGCGACAACATGCTCCAATCGCTGTTCAATTAGAACTGAGTGGATTTCCGAGCGGCGCTCGCTTATATACCGATTGGTGATTTCAATAGCCTGTTTTGAAAGCAATTTTAAGACTATTGAAACAAGTTTTTGGATCAAAAAGTAACAAGTATAGAACGCGTAGACATATTATCTTTCGAATGAAGTGTTTATCATACCATTTCGTTCAGTTGTTTAGGAGCTATTAACGCTCAAAATCTCGGTCTCCGGCGTAACGCTTTCGTTTTCGAAACTTTGATTTTACACCCCGGTATAGAAATGAAAGACGTAGTCCTACGTCAAAAAAAAACAATTTTGGACGTGGCGAAGTCAACTGCTATGTATATAAAAATGAATCCGGGTCAACTGATACGTACATAAAAATGAATCGCCAAATATGCTGCTTAGTGCAAAACTCGAGAACAGAGATGAAATGTGAATGTTGCAACGAGGAAAATAGGAACCTTTTTGGAAAAGTTTGAAAGAAATGAGAGAATTCGAAGCAATTGAATTTTCAATAGAATTAATGTGTGATTAATGTGATATCAATGAAGGTGTTGTTAATCCAATCACAATTCGTGTTGACGGAATTGAACTTCTGTCCCTTTGATGGGAAAATGGCAATAGTTTTTCAGGAGTGTCCGAATTGATTGGTGCAAAAATCTCTGAAATTCACCAAGACATTCTAGGTGATGCGCGTTGAGAATTGAACGTTTTTCGTTACGCGACCTTGCTTGCTTGTTTGTTTTTGAGAGGCTTCAATCTCTATGGTGCTACACAACCGATGCTTGTATTTTCCATTTTGTCTCCAATATGTTTCCTAAATACGTAAACCTCTCTATATTTAGTGCACTCAAAAGAACGATTTGCAATTACATTTCTTCTAAGAACTATGTTTATTGACTCTGTGAGTGTCAGCTCATCACGATCATGATACCATTGTTTCACATAGAAAATTTAACGACTAACTAGCTGACCCGGCAAACTTCGTCTCGCCCAAAATTTATTTTTCGTTATCACATCCACGTTTTCTTACTAAGCGCACGTTGATGGTTCCAATCGCAAAACTGTTCATTGATTGATCTTTTAATCTACCCTTCAAAATTACCTTTTACTATAAAATTCCTAGTACTTCTACCCAAACTCGTCATTATAAAATCAGATTATTTTCAGACACAATTCTCGTTCAAGATTTTCCAACCACTTGCAAATAATATGTTTCTCCGTTACATGGAATAAATGTTTGAAACAGCAAATATGATAGAACGAAGACAGCCCTAAATCGGACAATTCCTTTCTCGAGTTTTATTCACATCAACACATTCGGCGATCCATTTTTATTTATATAGATAGAAGACGATATAGGAGTGCGTTTTATCAAATTAAAACCCATTTCAACTTTCGAACGAAGATCAATTTCGGTACCGCAAAAATCAAATGGACTAACAACGCTTTCGAATTTTCCTATTTTCCTTCAGAGTTTTCCGAAAATTTTCAATTGTCATGTTTGGTTGAAATATGTGCATTATTTTAATGGGACTCCTTCTCCATTCCAGAGGAGCGAGGGTGTCATACCATTATGGAAACATTTCTCGTACCCAAAAACCTTCACATCCCAAATTTGGCTCAATTTGCTTGATTATTTCTCGAGTTATGCAGAAGTTTGTGTTTTATTTGTATGGCAACCGCCCCTTAGAGAGAGGGGAGGAGTGTTTATTCGCCATAGACACATTTCGTGCCTCCTAAAACCTTCACATGCCAAATTTGGCTCCATTTACTTGATTTGTTTTCAAGTTATACAGAAATTTGTGTTTCACTAGTATGGCAGCGAAAATTAGGGAAGGGGGGGGGGCGATTCTCAAACTATCATAAGAACCTTCCCCGACCCCAAAAACCTCTACATACCAATTTTCATGTCGATCGGTTCAGTAGTTTCCGAGTCCATAAGAATCAGACAGAAAGACAGACAGACATCACTACATTTATATATACAGTCAACTCTCCCTAACTCGATATCCAAGGGACCATCGAGTTAGGGAGGTATCGAGATACAGAACATTTTTTCATATTTTTTTTTATGCCACAAATTGCAAATATATGATGTTAGGGTAAGTGTCCCAATATTAGGGCTTAAAAATATGACCCAATTAGGAATAAACCAATTATGGTACATGGGGTTTACTATAATTGATTTGTTTTTGTGCATTAGTACATTTACCCTATATGTACTAATGCGCATGTACTGTTATACATTCTTTTCTCAAATTTTAATATAATTTTTTTTTTCATTATATCTGTATTATAGTGATTTTCAACTCATTTGGTTGGTTCGTCACTTTTACTTCCATTTTTGGAAGAATGTCGGGAGTGAGAATTGAACTCGTGACCTTTAGCATGAGAGGCATGGATGTTACCACTACGCCAGATCGCCTCCACTTAATATAAACTTAAAATACATAGGATGTTTGTTTAGTAGGCCAATTTTATTGTAAAATGGAATTGGAAATGGAAAAGGAACAAGGTTAACAAAGAAAATATTTATTATGTATGTAATTCAAACTAAATTGTAACGATCACGCAGGAACTGTTCAATCGCAAAGAAATGTTCAAATAGTTTCACGGGAACATTTTCAGTTGATTGCAATATTTCGGACATATTCTTTAGGTTCGATTTAACGTTCGAAGGTGTAATTTCAAAACAATCAGCTGAAACTTCCTGAACCTCTTCTAACTCCACAGGACTACTATTTTCAACGTTTTTTTCAGCTTCTTCAACACTTTCCAGTATATCGGTATCAGTCATTAGATCACAGCAAATCACGTTTTGATCCATTTCGCAATATTCATCAAATGACGATGAACAATCGAATGGTACTGCACTGTCGACAGCAGCAAGCTCACGACGCCTTAATTCTGCCAGCGGAATATCATCATCATCATTTATGGAAAATCCGGCTTTCCTGAAGCAATTTTGAACAGTCTCAGATTTAACGTTGTTTATCCAAGAGCGTGAAAGTAATTCAACTGCATCCAATAACGATATATCTGAAGGGTCCTAGAGTATATTTGAATACAGTATGAGTGCTGAATAACATGCATGTAAAAAGGAAAAAAATACCGTTGTATCCTCCATTTCTAGCAGTCTTCGTTTTACTAATTCATGGCGATAGTACTGTTTCAGGTTCTTGATTATGCCCAAGTCCAGCGGCTGAACTACTGAAGTAGAGTTTGGTGGAAAAAACTGCAAATTTATCGATTTAAGCTTTGGTTGGAGAGATTTTGGGTGCGCTGTACAATTATCAACGAACATGACCACCTTTGATGAGAAAGAGATATAAGTATGATACATTCCCATTACACATAATTCCCGAATCAATACCTTTCTATTTTCTTTGGAAAATCTTTCGTCAAGTTGCATAATCCATTTCTCAAAAAGAATAGAGGTCATCCAGGCCTTGGTGTTACTCTCGTATATCACTGGTAATTATTTCTTCTTTTTGAAACACCGTGGGTTTTTACTCTATCCAATGACCAGCAATGGTAGTTTATCGCTTTCGTCCATGTTGGTTGCACACATGACTGTCAGACGTTATTTCGAATATTTTCCTCCGTGGCAAGTTTCTGATCGAAATGCAAATGTTTTGTCTGGCAAACATTTGTAGAAAAGTCCTGTTTCGTCTGCATTGTAAGTATCACGTGCATCATACTCGGCGATTATACTGGGTAGGGTTTGCGAAATCCAGTTGTCCGTTACACTGAGATCTACGCTGGCACTCTCGCCACATAGCTTCCGAAATGTCATCTTTTACCGTTTTAAAAATTTACTTAGCCATCCAGAACTTCCTTCAAAATTGGGAATTCCCAGTTTCTGGGCAAATTCGCAAGCCTTCTCCCGAAGAATAGACCCTGAGAGAGGTAAATTATTCTCTCTGGCTTGATTGACAAAAATTTCCATTGACCGTTCCAGCTTCTCGTTCCCAACCAACCTTATACGCTTTTTGTCCACATTCAATTTTCCCATCCGATGCCATTTTTCCTTTTGCTTGAATAGTGTTGACACCGTACTTTGTGCAATACTGAAATCTTTTGCAACTTCAGACACCTTTCGCCCATACTTTTCGACCTGCTCGATGATGCTCAAACGTTGCGCTATGGTTAGCGTTTTAATCGTTCGCTTGAAAGGTTTTCCCTGGTTTTCCATACTTGAAAAAAAAAATCCTTGATAATACGAACACTTCGTCTTCACTTTCAAGAGCAATTGAAATGACAGCTAGAAACGCACAAAAACAAGTACGCGAAAGTCAATCGAGTTAGCGAGGTAAAAATCCATGGAAAAATGAAACAAAGCCCATCGAGTAAGAGAGGCATCGAGTAAGGGAGGTATCGAGTTAGGGAGAGAAGAATGCATGTAAAATCAAAGGTGCCATGAAATTCATCGAGTAAGGGAGAGTTGCGAAACAGGATATATATGTATATATATAAGTTATAGTTGCTGGGCAATGTTCGGGTTTTTTTTTTTAAACTAACACTTGACTGCGCCAGGTACTAACTAGAACTAACTAGATTTTTTATTTTCCAAAAGCTTTTATTAATCACAAAACACTTCGTCAGCATTCCATGCCGTTGTTGTTGTCCGTCCGTTGTTTATGTTTATCCGATGATGCGAACCGATGCTGTCGAGATGTTTATGTTCCCATTTCCAGTCTCCGGGATCGCTGCATCTGCACCTCGCGCGCTTATCTGTTGGCGGCAATTATGCCGTTCGAATTTGATACCACCCACCCATGGCGGCAATGCAGCTGCTGTTGATAATCTATTGTAGGGTTCTCTGATACACCTGTCCGTAACTTCGATGTGTTTTGATTCATTTTTCCATGGATTTTCACCTCCCTAACTCGATTGATTTTCGCGTACATGTTTTTGTGCGTTATTACCTCAGATTTCAATTGCCCTTGAAAGTGAAGACGGAGTGTTCGTGTCATCAAACAATTTCTTTTCAAGTATGGAAAACCACGAGAAACCTTTCAAGCGAACAATCGAAACGCTAACCATTGCGCAAGGTTCGAGCATCATCGAGCAGGTCGAAAAATATGGACGGAAGGGGTCTGAAGCTGCAAATAATTTCAGTATTGCACAAAGTGCGGTATCAACACTACTCAAACTAAAGTAAAAATGGAATCGGAATGGAAAATTGTATCTAGACCAAAAGCATATAAGGTTGGTCAGAATCGAGAAGCTGGAGTGGTCAATGAATTTTTGTCTTGTCAAGCTAGACAAAATAATTTACCCCTCTTCTATTCTTCGGGATATGGCTTGAGAATTTGTCCAGAAACTGGGAAATCCTAACTTTAAAGCACAACCAACATGGACGGGAGTGATATTCCGCTGGCATAATTAATGTGTCGTGAGCGATGTCGACGGTACAATACCGTTCGATTGCTCAATGTCTTTTAATACTTAGTGCAAAAAGGACCAAAACGTGATTTGCTGTGATCTGATGCCAGATACCGATATACTAGAAAGTGTTGAAAAACCTGAGAAAAACGCTGAAGATAGTAGTTCTATTGAGATGTTAATTCGAACGTTAAATCAAACCTGAAGAATATGTCCGGAATATTGAAATCAACTGAAAATGTTCCTGTGAAACTATTCGAACATTTCTTTGTGATTGAACAGTTCCTGCGTGATCGTTACAATTCAGTTTGAGTAACATACTTAATCAATATTTTCTTTGTTAACCTAGTGCCTCGTGCAAGTCGGACTCGATTATATACAAACTCGATGATATACAAACTCGATTATATATGATTCGATTATGTAAAATTTAGGACTCGATTGTATACAGTTTGAAAAAAAAAGTTTTTTTTTTATAATTCAAATATGAATAATTTCAAGAAAAAAAATTAACCTTTCAGCATTAAGGTGAAATTTAAGTGGCTTTTATAAGTACAGTGGATTAAAAATCGCGATTTTTGAAGATTTTGATTGAATCTTCATCAGGAATTGTTTATATCGATATTGCTGCGAAATTAAGAGAGATAGAAGTTGGGCGTCAAAGAACAAATTGTAGATACAATTGATAGAAACAATCAAGTTTAGTATGAATTTTTAGGATAAAATTAATAATTACAAATAAAAAAAAACTTTTAAATTTTCCACTTCAAAAATGTTATTTTAATCCACTAATTTAGATGTTCCACTACTATATCCTGTACTAAATTTTCTCATCTTTCAAATGAAAGCAACAAAATCGGATTACGTAGCATACTTTTCAATGTAGAGTCAGTTTGAGCCAACAGAATCCGAAACAAAGAAAAAGTTCTATAAGTCTGTCATCGTTGAAATTCTAACATATGCGTAGAAGGATTTTTTTCGTGAAATATAACCGTCTATCACCTCCTGAAAGATTCTGGAAAAAATATTTTTTATAGTTATAGTTGCTGGGCAACGTTCGGGTTTTGTTAAAAAACTAACACTTGACTGCGCCAGGTCCTAACTAGAACTAACTAGATTTTATTTTCCAAAAGCTTTTATTAATCACAAAACACTTGATGGCAATCTTCGATGGTAACTTAAGTGCCTTGTGATCTCTTGGTATTGTTTCTAAAATTAAAGAACTATAAGGTTCTTTTTCAATTACTGGAATTTCTATAACAAATGTTAATTTTGACTGATTAAAATAAGCGATGATATTTAGAAAATCATAAATTTGTTCATAGTTGTTGATAGCAACTCCCTTTTCTTCTAATTTTTCTAAAGCAAATTCAAATTCATCTGGATATAAAATGTGTTTTGATATTATTTTTTGTTTTGCTAAATGAATCGATTCTATGATGCATTCAATATGGAATTTCAAATGATCGAGGTTTACATTGATATTGAGCACTTCTTTGAGTACTTTCAAATCCCTACTGTAGCCTGTTTCGTTTCTACTCCCTACTAAATTTTTTGTTATCAATGCCTGCTGATATTTCAATTGCTTTATAATGTCGTTTATTCTATCTTGCATCCTTAAATTGATTTTTATTTGCCTGTTGTTTTCTGTGATTAATTCTTGGTTTTTTTTTTCCAAAATATATTTTTTATTAAGGCACATGTGGCGTTAGCCTGACGGGGCCGGGAGTCCAATATTTTGACAATTTTTGTCTTACAACTATGTTAGTAATATGTAACCGATTACTCGCGGTTGGCTCGAGGTTAGTATTACAAGTGTTCTCATAATTGGTATGTTGCAGCCTTCGATGCTCTATACGTGTGCCCGACACGGGCTACTTCCTATTGGGATGCAGCTGACCATTAATCAGCAACGCTCCCTAGTCTGTACCCCATATCTAGCGTGGTGCGTCTTCTCGAGGAATCCAGGATAGAATGGTCACTAGCCGGCGCAATCATCAGCTCGTGTAGAGTCGTCATGAGCGGTACAACCTTTGGCTCTTGTTGAATGATCAGTGGACTGCACAACCTTCGGCCCGTGCATCTGTAAAGAGTGTGTGTATGTATTGCCGCGACTAAGTAAAAGTTTATCGATCGGATAGGAGGGATATGAAACGGGGACACAACGAAGGAAACATCATTAAACGTTGACATCGGCGTTTCTGAGGAACAGGTATAGATGAAGCAGAAGATCAGGATCACGGCTACCTAAGATATCCCGGACGGGGATATCCGATTGTCTGTCTGCGAGCAGCATGGAACCGGATACACGACAAAACAACATGCTCGATGTCGTGGTAGCCATCGCCACAATCACAAAGATTGTTTGCTGCGAGCCCAATGCGATAGAGATGCGCGTTTAGGTTGTAGTGATTGGACATAAGCCGAGATATCACGCGAATGAAATCACGACCTACATTCAATCCCTTGAACCATGCACTCGTCGAGACCTTAGGGATAATCGTGTGTAACCAACGACCGAACTCATCTTCACTCCACATGCGCTGCCAACTAACGAGTGTGTCCTGACGAGGAATGTGAAAAAAATCATTATAGGCAATTTGCCTTTCAAAAAGTGTGCCTTCTGAAGCGCCCACCTTAGCTAGCGAGTCCGCTTTCTCATTCCCCGGAATCGAGCAATGAGAGGGAACCCATGCTAAGGTAATCTTGAATAATTTTTCGACCAAAACACTCAATAGATGTCTTATTCTTGTTAGGAAATAAGATGAGCGTTTATCAACTTTCATTGAGCGGATTGCCTCTATTGAGCTGAGACTGTCTGAAAAAATAAAATAATGGTCGATGGGCAGTGTTTCAATGATCCCTAGAGCATAGTATATCGCACCCATTTCTGCGACATACACGGAACAAGGATCTTTGAGTTTGAAAGAGGCACTGGAATTTTCATTGAAGATGCCGAAGCCAGTGGACCCGTTTATGAATGAACCGTCAGTAAAGAACATTTTATCAGATCTAACTTTCCCATATTCTGCCGAAAATATCGGCGGAATAGAATCGGAGCGTAGGTGATCTGGGATTCCATGGATTTTTTGTCGCATGGACAGATCAAAAATGACAGAGGAATTGCAGAAGTAAGGGAAGCAAACTTGGTTAGAGATGCCTGGTGAAGGGTGCACGTCGTGGGTAAGGTACTCATGGTATAAAGACATAAAACTTGACTGAGGAGTCAGTTGGAGTAGATTTTCGAAGTTATCAATCACCAATGGATTCATGATCTTGCAACGGATGAGAAATCTGTAGGATAATTATGTGAACCGAAAAGTAATCGGGGGTACTCCTGCCAAAACTTCGAGACTCATCGTATGTGTCGAATGCAAACACCCCATGGCTATACGCAAGCAACGATATTGTATCCTCTCCAGTTTGAGAATATGAATCCTGGCAGCTGATCGGAAGCAAAAACTGCCATATTCTAACACTGACAATATCGTTGTTTTGTACAACTGAATGAGGTCTCCTGGATGGGCGCCCCACCATGTTCCTGTTATTGTTTGGAGAAAATTGATTCTTTGCTGGCATTTCTGTTTCAAATACGCAATGTGTCCCCCCAGGTACACTTAGAATCAAAATATACACCTAGGTATTTGAAAAACATAGAGTGTTGGATCGTTTTGCCGGATAGGTTAAGCTGGAATTGGGCGGGTTCGTGCTTCCTAGAAAAAACGACCATTTCAGTTTTCTCCGTAGAGAATTCGATACCCAGCTTGAGGGCCCACGTGAACAGATTGTTCAGGGTATCTTGCAACGACTTTTGCAGAGCGACGGGATTAGTACCCATGATGGAAATAACTCCATCGTCTGCAAGTTGTCTCAGCGTGCAGTCTCTAGTGAGACAATCATCCATATCATTGACGTAAAAACTGTACAAGAGGGGGCTTAGGCAGGAGCCTTGCGGTAGGCCCATAAAACTGTATCGAGAAGATTTCAAGCTACCATGATTGAAAAACATGTGCTTTTCTGACAGTAAATTGTACAGGAAATTATTCAGAATTGGTGAAAGTCCACGATTATGAAGCTTCTCTGAGAGAATTTCCATGGAAACTGAATCAAATGCCCCTTTGATATCGAGAAAAACGGAAGTCATTTGTTCTTTGCGAGCAAATGCGATTTGGATTTCAGAAGATAGCAGCGCGAGACAATCATTCGTCCCTTTACCTCGGCGGAAGCCAAACTGCGTATTTGACAGCAAATTGTTCCCTTCAACCCACTTGTCCAAACGAAGTAGAATCATTTTCTCTAACAATTTGCGAATACAGGATAACATTGCAATCGGCCTATACGAGTTGTGATCGCAAGCCGGCTTGTTGGGTTTCCGTATGGCTATCACTCTCACTTGTCTCCAGTCATGCGGGACAATATTCAGCTCCAGAAACTTGTTGAACAAGTTCAGCAAACGCTGTTTTGCCAAGTCGGGAAGATTCTTCAACAAGTTGAATTTAATCTTGTCCGAACCCGGAGCTGAATTGTTACATGAGAGGAGGGCAATTGAGAATTCCACCATCGAAAAATTCTCATAATCGCATTGGAGCGGAATATCGCGTACGACGCTTTGTGCAGGAACAGAATCGGGACAAACCTTCCTTGCAAATTTGAAAATCCAACGGTCAGAGTATTCCTCACTTTCATTGGTATGGTTCCAGCCACGCATTCTCCTAGCCGTATTCCAAAGAGTACTCATAGCGGTCTCCCTTGACAAACCATTGACGAATTTCCGCCAATATCCACGCTTTTTTGCTTTAATCAGACCTTTTAGTTTGGCTTCTAGAGCTTGGTACTTTCGAAACCATTCCACTGATCCAGTTTTCCTGAATTTTTTGAAAGCGGATGATTTTTCAAGGTAGACCTTTGAACATTCCTTGTCCCACCAAAGTGATGGAGGACGACGTCGGAAAGTGGTAGCCGGTACACGTTTCTTTTGAGCTTGAAGTGCGCTATCGTAAATCAAACTTGATATAAAATTATACTCTTCAAGGGGAGGAAGTTCATGCATCGAAATGATTGCTTCAGATATTAATTCTGCAAATTTTCTCCAGTCAATATTCTTCGTGAGGTCATACGCAATATCGACTGACTCACTAGATTTTGATTCATTGGCGATCGATAAAATTATTGGTAGGTGATCACTACCGTGGGGATCTTGGATTACCTTCCATGTGCAATCCAGGGATAATGAAGAAGAGCAAAGTGATATGTCTAGCATACTTGCCCGTGCAGGAGGGTTGGCTATCCTTGTTGCTTCCCCAGTATTTAAAACTGTCATGTTGAAGTTGTCGCACAGATCATAAATCAACGTGGCACGGTTGTCATCGTAGAGTGACCCCCATGCTGTTCCATGGGAGTTGAAGTCACCTAAGATTAACCGCGGCTCCGGCAATGCCTCGATAATATCAAAGAACTGATGGCGGCCTACAGTAGTCCTGGGAGGAATATATATCGAAGCAATGCAGAGTTCTTTGCCATTGATTTGAATCTGGCAAGCGACAACTTCAATGCCTGTAATCGATGGGATAGTGACTCTATAGAAGGAGTGACGTTTTTTGATCCCCAATAGTACGCCACCAAACGAGTCGTTACGATCTAGGCGAATAATGTTGAAATCGTGAAAATTCAGCTCGTCGGCTGAACAAAGCCATGTTTCACAGAGAGAAAATACATCACAGTTAGAACTGTGAACTAAAAATTTAAATTGGTCTAGTTTAGGGATGATGCTTCTGCAATTCCACTGTATGACAGTGGTCAAATCCTTGACCTCTTGCGCTGAATTAGGCATCGAGGGAAATGTACGCTGCTAAAAAGCCACATTTTTCTTTCAAAAATGTTCTCACAACCGGAAGCAAACATAATACTATGCTTTTAAGAGGATCATTTATATTTAAAGCATTTAAAATGTTATCCACAAGGTCTGAAAGCGCAAGCAGGCCAGGTAGTGGCTGTTGCTTCGACCGCGAAAATGGAACAGACGTGTTCGTTGTTGTTCCGGGAAGTGCTGAGGACCCCTGGTTGGTAGCATGACCACGTAAACCGGGAGGTACTTGCTTCGGCCTATTCTCAGCACGTTCAGTTCGAGGCTTCATTCCAACTTGGGAAGTTTCGGTATTCTTTCTGGGGAGTGATGGAAAAGAAGTAATTTTTCTTTTCCTGATGGCACCCTGCGATGTACCGGAACATCCGGCATTGGGAGCGTCAGCAACAGGCTCGTCGTTCTGCAGAATGGAGTAGGGATTGTCCTGTGTCGTTGGCACGGAACTCTTAAGCATTTCTGCAAAAGTCCGCTTGGAACGTTCCTTTAAGGAACGCTTGAGTTTTTCCCCTCGTTGTTTGTACACCGGGCATTGAATAAGATCATGAGGAGTCCCGCCGCAATGAAGACACTTATCAATTCTTGGTTGTTGAATTTCAGTTTATTCAAATCGTTAGAGATTTCAATGAAGTCCTCGTGATCCATATTTCCTGTGATTTCCTTTATTCCTGTTCCTACAAAATTTAGTAATCCTCTTTTGGTACGTTTTCTTGGGAGAAGGCCGAAATAGAGACTTTGAATATTACTAAATTTAGTTTTTAAAATATTCGTAAGTTCTGAATAGTCTTTAAACGAGGCGAGTCCATCGATAATGACTTGCAGTTCATCGAAACTTGGCCGAAAGTCCTCTAAGTCTATCATATGATAGATTTTGTGATCGCCGTCTTTTAAAAAGCTATTTCCTGTTACCAATATGAGCAATCCGGGATTGTTGCTAAGATCCGTGATAACCATCTTGGTTGCGCATAGTGGGCTACTACAAAATACAAGATATAAAATTAGCTTGATGTCCATGATTATCGTCGCCTATAAAATAAAAAAAACATTAGAATGTTGTTCGAGGAAGTAAGTTTGATATTATAATTGTTTTTATGATTGTTTTTTTTTTTTTTTTGAATGAGAAAAGGTTACTCTCGCTATTATCTTACTCTTCGCATTTTTGCTTTGTGTAATTTTCTGTTATTTTCGTCTATGTAGGTTTGGTTCTTGTCTTCCGTTACAAGAGCAGATTCGAACCAATTCTTGGTTTTAGCTTTAATGCCTGGTCGTCCCGATAGACTACCTGATCAATTCCTAATGGTGGGGGATCTTCTCTGGAGGCATTATGCTGTTTGTGTTGCGTCGTCTGCTTCGCCTTGAATTTTGGCTCTTATTGCTTGTATCCAGGCCCTATACACGGGGGTATTCCTAGCGGCTTCAAGTAGAGGAATAAGATTATCAATTGCTTTAATAAAGCTATGAAGTTTAACTGGGTTGCCATCAAAGCATGGCAAATCCCTAATTATCTGTGGAGTCTGTAAGGATTTCACAATCCTCTCCACTGGAGATAATTCTTGATTAATGTTAGGTACTGCTGCTGCTGCTGCTTGACCTACGCGAGCAGCTTGCACAGCGTGAGCGGCACCTGCTGCTTCTATTTCAAGCTGCTGGATGTGGTCATCCCGGTCCTGAACCGCGGCTTCTAATTCAGCTACACGTTGTTGGAGCTGGTAAGGATCCGTTTTTCAAATTTTTTGCAAATTTTTCTTGGAAAATTGATTAAATTCACACAATTCGGTAATAATAACTAACACTCTAAATCAATCAATCAGTAATCAATTATTTCTGCACAAAAAAAAATACAACCAATTTTCACTCGGTTGGGAGAAAACTTAACACTAGCACTTTTACATAAGCTAATCTTAATAAATTACTTACAAATCACTGCTCACTTTGGCGATATGTTGTCGTCGCGGTAGCTGATAGAGCGTGGCTCGGGTGCCTCGTTGTTGTTCCACAAATTTTCGGTAATCCGCCGAAAATAGCTGCAACGCTGGAAACACAACTTTTAACACCAACTACCGACACGCGCCAGTTATAGTAGCTGGGCAACGTTCGGGTTTTTTTTTTAAAAAACTAACACTTGACTGCGCCAGGTCCTAACTAGAACTAACTAGATTTTATTTTCCAAATGCTTTTATTAATCACAAAACACTTCGTCAGCATTCCATGCCGTTGTTGTTGTCCGTCCGTTGTTTATGTTTATCCGATGATGCGAACCGATGCTGTCGAGATGTTTATGTTCCCATTTCCAGTCTCCGGGATCGCTGAATCTGCACCTCGCGCGCTTATCTGTTGGCGGCAATTATGCCGTTCGAATTTGATACCGCCATGGGTGGCGGCAATGCAGCTGCTGTTGATAATCTATTGTAGGGTTCTCTGACACACCTGTCCGTAACTTATAGATATATATATATATATATATATATATATATATATATATATATATATATATATATATATATATATATATATATATATATATATATAGATTATAATAGCAATTACTATTACTTTTAATGTTATAAAATAACCGAATTCTCACGTATAGATTTAGGTTAGTACAGTAGATACAACAATACAAGGTTTGCAATTCATCATTGATTATTTCATTTACAATTATATCATGTATAATTCAAATATCATCCAGTATAAGCTAAGTTTTCTGTCATTTTATATCTTTCAAAGAAACAACAACAAAAAGTATGAAGAAGGGTTCACGAAATATTCTACTTAAATTTTTTTATTAGTTGGGTTACTAATAATATCTTGTCGTTTTACTTATTGCTAATTACGATAATAGCAATACTGATGAGCAAACCGAAAATCAACTCCCATTTTGCCAAAACGAAACGAATAAACTATATTCACATTCCTTTTTCTTTTTGCTTATTCTTCCAGTGCGTGCAAACTATCGGACAAAAATAGGGCCGACCGGCTTGCGCGCCCACGAATGTCTCTGCTGGGGAAGCCGCTCAACTATAACCGGGGCTCACGTCGTGACGCCCGTTATAGGCGGCTGCAGAGCAGGGTCTACAACTTCCTGGAGCGACCACGAGGCCTCAAAGCGATCCTCTACCATGTCTGTGTGTAAGTATATGGCAAGAATTACCTTATCCAAATATCCCCTCCCTCCAGCGCTAAAACATTTCTTCCAACCCCCTCAAGTGCGACGGCTCCGATCGTAAAGAAGAACAGATTTATGACAGAAATTAAACATCGATATACTCTTCCACGGTTCTTTTTTCTATCTTCTCCTTATGATTCACTTGGCCAGACCAGCAGCTTGTCAGCGAAGAACAGCTCCCGGCGCTTAATTAATCGAGCGAAGCAACGTCATCTTCTGAAAGACATTATCGTTAGTGCAAATTTTCTCCCATCCCAAGTCGACGCAAAAACCCCTTTTAAACCCGATGATATTAGAGAGAGAGAGAGCGGCCAACAAAAATCAATTAGGTTTGTGACGGTCGATAAAGTTCTAATTAAATTTTCATCGCCAGCGATCGCAGCTCTCAAGAGCGTGGTGGCGTTAGCGGATTCTGTTGATTTTCATCGTCTCGTGGCTTATGATATTTGTGCATCAGCAACGACAAACGGCATACGGAGGATTGCCGCAACCCCAATCAGGCGGTGATCCCACCGAAAGGACATTGTTCATCGTGCCAAAGTTGAATGTCGTTTCGATTGACGAAAGACAACGTCGTTCTGCATCGGCAACATCCAACCTGCGGCAAAATGCATACCACTGACAGCTATGGATTGCCCTAAATTGAAGTTAATTCGTCATCTTGTTTGTTGAAATGCTTTCCTTGGTTGGTGTAACGGACACCGGATGAATGCAATAAATAAACATCCATGGCGCAAATAGCAACGGACCGAACAGTCAAATTGTTTGTGATTGCTTAGGAGCGATATACCAAGCCAGGGTTAGACCGGAACTTCCCAGCTGTGATTCGCTTCTCGCCCGAGAGCTCGATCTATTCGTCTTCTTCGATGATATGCATGAAAACCTCCCCTCTCAATTTGAAGAGAAAGAGGTCAAAAGCCGGAATTTACTGCAAAGTGCCAGAGTCGAAAGGACGAAAGGCTCCCGGCGGACCGTTGGGTAAATTCATGGATTGTCTGAGCTGCCATTTCGACTCGTTGTGAAATTCACATCTCCATAAGTTGCGCACTTAATCCAATATCCTCTTTCCGCCTGGTAAACCGATTTCGTCGATTGCTTCCTCGGAAAGGAGGGTCCTTTCCAACAATGATGTGTCCACTTGGAATGCGAAAGGAAATTGTACTCGGAGGGGATGTTTGTGAGAGCATCTCTTCATCCGCAGTCAGCAACTTTTGTCATATGAATTCAATCTTCAACAAGCACCACTTCAGCAAATTTTAGCAACGCTGCATAATTTCCACTGCCTGAAGGAACTGTGTCCGAAAGTCGTTCTCGTAGATCATCCCGTCTCGATTCGAGTATAGCAGCGGAAGGTGCAAAATCGTTATTCATCGAAAGGTACGGTCTCACCGTCCGCTCGGGAGCTGAGTCAGATAACACAAAAAAGCGACGGCTCTCGCTTTCATCCGTGTTCCAGCATAAATCATAGCGCGCTCCCACATTTGCAAAGCTCCACCACCTGGTGCGCCGTACAACTCTGACTCGGAACGAAGCTGCTTAGCTGGGTGTTTTATGGTAGCTCCACCAACCAACCATATGTAAGGAATCGCAGGGACACACCGCCACAGACAATGGCGTATAGAGTTCATGAATATGCCGATGAGAGTCTATACCCGGCTATCTGTAGATGATCAAACGATTGTGGTGTTGGAGGTGGTGGTGGATCGCTGATTTATGAGTTGATTTATGAGTTTTCTTCTTGCTCCTAATTGGGTTCAGCAATTGAGGCGTGCGTTGTTTTCCTGGTCATTCGTCCAATTTACGATGGAAGAAGCATCTTGCTACCGAAAGTCATTTTTCTTCCCAACTTGAAAGTTAAAGGTGAAAAATGGCTGAGCTGGCTGGCTGTTGGGATGGGATTTTCGATTTTTGCTGATGGAATGGTAGAACAGTAAAAAGCTAAGTCATGCTTCGGTTGACGCATTGCATTTGAGGATACATACAAAACATTGGAAAAATTCAATGATAAATAGTAGTTATGTCCGTTGTGGCTTCCGTGGCTGAGCAATAAACAGCAGTAATGCTGATTATATGTATCTTGGCAAGACCTCCGGATCATTTATAACTTTTGAATCACACAACCGATTTACGATTGATGTGCACTAGGGTGCCAATGAATGTATGGGAAAAAATCGACCCTCAAATTTCGAAAAGTTACTCTATACAAAATGTGTACCACCTCGAAAAAACACCCTATACCAAATATTAGCTCAATCGGACTTAAGGGAGAATGGTGCAAAGCGGTCAAAGTTTGAGTTTTTTGAAAATCGAAAAATCACCCAAGGGGAGAGTAAAGGAAATCGGCGTATCGAAAAAAAATTTTTGATGCCAAATGTCTTAAAATTGCATGAAACGTCGAGATCTAGTATCATCTCGAATAAAAATTTTTGGTCCAAAATCGACACTCTGGGCCATAGTTTTTTTTTTCGAAGTACTAGACGAAACGTATGGTTTTAAGTGCCAATAAAAATAATTATCTCGATTTTCCATTCGGAACTTGTTGCCAAATGTTGATTTGCACGATAATATACCCTATGCAAAATATTAGCTCATTTGAACTTCATTTATTAGTGTTGCAGACGTTAAAATTTGAGTTTTTTGAAAACCGAAAAATCACTTGAAAAAAAAATTGCATGGCACATCGAGATTTACAGTTATGTCAAAAAATTTTTTTTGTTGAAAATCCACTTTTCAGACGGAAAAACGACCCAGTGCCAAAAACAAATTTTTGACCATTTTTTTTTTCGAGATAACAGTAAATCTCGACGAGTCATGCAATTTCAAGACATTTGGCATCAACAGTTTTTTTGAAAACCCCGATTTTCGGTCATCCTTTGGTTTTCAAAAAACCCAATTTTTTACGTCTGTTACGAAGTTCGAATGATCTAATGTTTTGCAAAAGGTATATTATCGTGCAAATCAACATTTCGCAGCATGTTCCGAATGAAAAATCGAGATAACTATTTTTATTGGAACCCAAAACCATACGTTTCGTCCCAGAGTGTCGATTTTTGACGCCACTCTCCCTTAAGTCCGATTGAGCTAATATTTGGCATAGGGTGTTTTTTAGGGATGGTGAACATTTTTTATGAGGTTACTTTTTGAAATTCGAGATGACCATTTTCATTGGCACCCTAATGTGCACTTATTGAAGCGATTTTTGTAAGCTTTTGAGAAACCATAAAACGTTAGTTTTAGTGGTTTTCAAGATGTCGGACTAAAGGGTGTGTCACATCAAATTGCATCACGGAAAAAACGCTGTTGAAATTTAATTTTTAGGAATTATATCTTCAGCTTTCGCTTATAATCAGATAAGAGTGTATAGATCACGTTGGCCATGCTTCACTGTAAATTTTTCGTAAATTTGGAAAAATGTCGTCGAACGAAAAAGAGCGTCGTGAATTAATCCTGCGCACTCATTTCGAGAATCCGGAGTTGTCACATCGGGACATCGGTAAGATGCTGGGAATCGTCCAATCCACGGTCAGCAGAGTACTAAAACGATACTTCGAGAACCTAACCATCGACCGGAAGGTGAAGAACGGCAAAAATGGATGCTCCATCAGTGAAAAAGATCACAAGCGCGTAGTTAAGCAGTTTAGACGTGATCCGAGAAGTTCGGTCCGGGATGTCGCCAATAAGCTGAATTTGTCAAGTTCATTCGTCCAGCGGACCAAGCAGCGGGAGGGCCTGCGTACATACAAGGTTCAGAAGGCTCTTATCCGCGACGAAAGGCAAAACATGGTGGGGAAGACGCGAGCCCGGAAGCTGTACACCGAAATGCTGACGAAGCCGCATTGCCTGGTAATGGACGACGAAACCTACGTCAAAGCGGACTTTCGTCAGCTGCCGGGCCTGTTGTTCTTCTCCGCAGAGGACAAATTCAGCGTTCCGGAGGAGATTCGCAAGCAGAAACTATCCAAGTTTGCCAAAAAGTACATGGTGTGGCAAGCGATCTGCTCTTGCGGAAAGCGGAGCGCCCCCTTCGTGATGACCGGCACGGTAAACGGGCAGGTTTACCTTAAGGAGTGCCTACAGAAGCGCTTACTACCACTATTGAAGCAGCACGAGGGCCCGACCATCTTCTGGCCGGATCTCGCTTCGTGCCACTATTGAAAGGACGTGTTGGAGTGGTACGAAGCCAACGGGGTCACCTTCGTGCCAAAGGAAATGAACCCGCCCAACGCGCCGGAGCTTCGCCCAATAGAGAAATATTGGGCGATTATGAAGCAGGCCCTCCGGAAGAACCCAAAAGTTGTCAAATCGGAGGCGGACTTCAAGAGAAAATGGATTTTTGTTCAAAAAAAACTACAACCTGACGTTGTACAGAACCTTATGGACGGGGTAAAGAGGAAGGTGCGAGCATACGGGCTTGGGCTCGAAGTATGAATAAAAAGAAAATGCCAAAAGTTGTTTAATAGCTTTTATTTTACTGTCTAAAATTTTCAAAAGGATCGGTCTACTGGGCAAATTTCTACAGCGTTTTTTCCGTGATGCAATTTGATGTGACACACCCTTTAGAAGATACCTTAGTTGTTATATTATTCTCGGAAAGCTTCCATATTTTTACATAAAATGTCAAAACCGTTCCTGATGTCCTTTTTTGTATGTTTTTGAAATACATAAAGGCAAACCTGTTTTTGTGCGAGGGATACAAACAAAGTTGATGGGTCTGAGCCTAGGGGCACGGACGGGATCTTGACATAGGACTGTGATTGTTTGTAGTAATTGCATTTAAATTGAGTTCTTATTGTTCAAAATCTGTTTCTTTTTCTTTTGATACATCAAATGGATGTCCTGGACTAACCGTTTCCTGTATTTACTTGTATCCTTCAATCGGGTTAGCCCGGTAAGATCGCGACTACTCAAGCTTCCATAATCTGATATACGTGAGTATACCCTTTCGGTCTTCTAAATCAGCAGCCAGTTAAATTCATCAATTGCATTTTTACATAACCAAACAACATGCTCGCTATTATGACATCCTGGACCACAATTGCATAAATTGTTAGTAGCAAGACCTACACGAAAAAAATGTGAATTTAGCGCGAATTGATTGGGCAACATACAATACAATAACTGATAAATGCCTATTATCGGTAAATGAGGAATAACTCATTATACGCATCAACTCACATTGTGAGCTAACGCCCGAATCTAGACAAACATATAGCTCGTTGCGTCGGGGAGGAAAGCGAGTGGTTAGTGCAATCGCAAGAAAACATATAAATGGGTATATTTTCTTGCGACTTTAACTTTTTTTACTATATTCACTGTTCATGTTTTAAGCAAAAAAAATACTGGATAAATTTCCTGTCCAATGATATATAACACAACATGTGTCGCAATAACCATTTTGAGTAATATGCGTTAGAAAACTCTTAATAAATCGTTACATTTTTCGTAGAGTGACCCCCTTATATAGAAATCAAAGACATAGTCCTATGTCAAAAAATAAATTTATTTGATAAAATATTTTTAAAAAATAAATATAAATTTAAATAAAACAGTTTTTGCTACACAAGTTAAAAAAAAATGCGGTGGAAAAGGACCGCATAAAGAAAGTTTCCCTTAATAAATAACCCACATCCTATTGATTCCATTCGTGATTAACGTTCGATTTACTTTTGTTTCCCTTCTGCAGGTTGAGACATGTTGTCTCTTCGTTTTTTTTGTGCGATTTTCTTTATAAAAAAACGAGAATACCGCGTTCTGATTGGTCGAGTGCCACTAGCAATCAGTGTTTTCAGTGCATTTGTCTTCTATAGAAATAAAAATACGGAATTGAACTTGGAACATGATCGGATACGAACTTTTCGAGCAGACAAGAATGTAAAGTACACCCAGCTTTTTAAGTGGTTTTTTACCGCTGTTTTTACGAGTTTTTTTTTTCTACGCGGTTCTCCCAATAAACACGGTTTTTACGCGGATTTCTCAACTAGCGTGGTGTTTTCATGAGCAATATCACTCTCTTTCATGAACCTCAGAGCATATGACAGTAATTGGCGCTTATGATGGTAATTAGAACCGCACCCTATCACGATTCCTACGTGGATTTTAGGTGGAGCCGTTTTTTCCGCGTTTTTTAACGAGGTTACATATCCCCCGCGTAAAAAAAATTGGGTGTACGAAGACATATCATATTTTATTGGTGTTCGTTGGTTTAGCAGTGGGAAGTATTGTGATGGTTGTTTTCATAATCAGAATGAAATTACGGAATTCATGGAGCGCCAAAACAATTGGAAACGTTGAATGGTTCGCAGATCTGTAATGACTAACCGACATTTATAAGACGCCTGAATGACTTCAAATGAAATTTGAAGCTGAAAATTAATCAAATAGTATCATTAACCGGACAAAGCAAATAAACTTTTTTTTTTTTAAGTACAGGTCGGACTCGATTATCCGGAGTGTTTAAATTTTAAAAAATCTCTCGTTAAACGTAAACTAACTATGATTTGCACTGATTTTTTTATATTGCAGTGCACAATGGTCCAGGAGAAGTGGATATTAGCATTTAGAACTCGACAGTTATTCTCTCGACAAAAACCATCTTAGACAAAGTTGTTACATATGATAGAGCGCCCATTTTTATGTTATCAAAAATAGGGTGACCAAAATTGTCGATGAAATACAAAATATAACTTTCTTATCTTCATATATAGAGGTAAACATCGTTCGACAATGTTGTAGTCCTAGTTATTTAAGACATCTTTGTCGAGCAAAATGTTTTTTCTATCTCTTGAAATAATCGATATAGCGCCTTTTTTCTAAGTTACGTTAGGGTCACCATGAAAAAAAACTGTTTTCTTGATCTAACTTTTATAATTCAAATTCTACACGCAAACTGTCTTCGAAAGACTTTTAGAGCTTACTAATACAAACATTTTGCGATGAAGAACTTGTCAATATCTCAATTTCACTCAATGTTATTGAGTTTCCCAAAAAATACGCTCTCTTGAATTGTCTGTCATTCATTCTGGGGCAAACATAAACAAATTTTATTGGCGGCATTTGAAAAAGAGCATATTTCACTCTACATGATGTGTGATTTCCAAAACTATGTTATTTTTCGTGTTTGAGTAAAATTAAATTTGAAATCATAATTTTTTGGGTAAGAAAACATCAATAACTTTGAGTTGGATTAAGTTGGACAAGTTCTGTATCGTAAAATTTTGGTATTGATAAGCTCTAAAAATCGTACGAAGACAGTTTTGATGTAGAATTTGAAATCTATAAGCTATAGCAAAAAAAAAACGTTTTTTCATGGTCACCCTAATGCAACTTAGATTTGAAGCGCTAAAAACAACTTTGTGGGAGATATTTATTCTTTAGACAAAAACTGTCTTCGACAATATGATAGAGCGCAGTTTTATGTTTCTATTAGTAAGTTCTAAAAGTTTTTCGAACACACTTTGTATGTAGAATTTGAAATATGAAAGTTAAAGCAAGAAAGCAGTTTTTTTCATGGTGACCCTAACGTAACTTAGAAAAGAGGCGCTATATCGATTATTTCAAGATATAGAAAAAAAAACACTTTGTTCTACAAAGATGTCTTAAATAACTGGGACTACAACATTGTCGAACGATGTTTACCTCTATCTATAAAGATAAGAAAGTTATATTTTGTATTTCATCAACAAGTTTAGTCACCCTATTTTTGGTAACATAAAAATGAGCGCTCTATCATATGTAACAACTATGTCTAAGGGTGGGTTTAGACTAGTGATATATTCATGTGAAGAAATATGATGAGATTTATAGAAATCGCATCAACCGTTTACACTAGCGTGAACTTCTATAATGAATATATTCATATTTTCGGTGAATTTATTCACCTGAAGTAGAACTGCATCCAACTTTAGTGATTTCTCACCAGTGAGAAATTCACAAGCGTTCACATATGCTGAATTTATTCAAGTTATAAATACCTCGAATAAGTGTATCATATTTATTCTCACTCGTTTACACCTATTTTCACGTGAATAAATCCATCTATAGCTATAGATCCCCCTAATGTAAACCCGCCATAAGACAGTTTTTGTCTAGGGAATAACTATCGAGCTCTAAATGCTAATTTCCATTTAAATACATCCCCTGGACCATTGTGCAGTGTAGTGGCCAGAAATTGTCTGGTGCCCCTGGGGTACAGGCTGATTCCATTGTCAAGTCATGGAAAATGCTGATAGCCCGTTGTCGTTTGTAAAAGAATGCATACTTTCGATTCTGAAGAAATTTATTGACCAGGACAATACCGTACACGATGAGGATTTGGAGTTTGACGCCCTGATCAACGATGGAAGACAACATAGCTTTCCATCCAAACACATATTTGTAGGATGCTGAAAATCGGTTTCGACTACCGAGGGTGCGAATGCTTCATCAGTTTTGGAACTACAGGAAAACCTGTTTTTGTGCGTTTTTTTTTGTGCGATTTTCTGTTCTTGTGCGGTTTTTTTTGGGCGATTTTTTTGTGTGGTGTATGAAAAGAAGCATATTTGACGAAGTTATTGTCCATTTAGTTTTTTTCGATGGTTTATATGCATTTCAGTACGAAAAAAACATATTTGCGTCTTGCTATGAATGTATGAGAAAACGATTACCTTCGAATTTTCGAAAGAGACTTCCTGTAAAATGTTGATACACAGCCATCAAAGTTTCAGTTTTTATTGAAACCAAACTTTGGCGTCTTTGCGACAATAGTAAATAAAAAGTCCGATTGAGCTGAAATGCTGTGTAGTGTATTTTTTCGAGAAGATCATCTTTTTTCAAGAAGTCCCATTCGTAAATTTGAGATTTTCATTGGCAGTCTAATGCACATCGTTACTCATGAATTTGTTTTTAAACTGGAATAAATAATAATTTACCAAACAAGTTTAATTGAATTCGTTCTGCGATAATATCGTAGAATATGAAGATGCTGATTAGACATCTTTTTAGAATCCAATAAATCAAAGGACTCCACTCATCCTAATTACATCCACGTTTTATTAAACAATCATATTAGGTATGTTTCAATATTCAATCTAACAGCCACATTAGTAGCCACACGTAGCCAGATTGGTTGCGCGTTCGCTTAATAAGCGATCGATCGTGAGTTCAAAACTCAGGGCCCCCATTGACCATCTTTGTGTTGTTACAGAATAACTACGTCCACGCAACAATCATCAGCGATGGAATTGATCCACGGTCGAAATAAGATCGATTCATCCATACAACTGCTCTGCTCTGCCAGACACATCGGGCTACTGTTCTATAAATAACTCAACAATGATCAATCAACTGTCTCCGCTGTCCGGTGGTCCAACTGGATAATGGAAGAACAGAAAGAATAACTCTTACGCCTAAATGGCTACTGTGTGAATGTACCATATGTAATGGTATAGAAGGAATACTGGCGAATGGCAACTGTGTAATGTGCTAATTATAGATATGATAACCATGTGACATGTACACGATTGAAATTCGGCTCTGTTACAGCTAAAATGGTAATGAGCCTAAAATAAACAAAAGGGATAAAAAAAAAATATTCAATCAATGCATTCATTTAAATTTGGAATTCAATTTTCAACGTTTATAAATCTACTGCAGACAACAGTTGTAAGGAACAACCGCTCTTCCATCCTCCTCCTCTTCTGAGCTACGTTCAATATTGTCATATTTATAAAACGTATTGACAAACTATTCAAAAATTCTGATAAAAATAAAACAAAACTAAAATACTCCGGATAATCGAGTCTAAAATTCCGGATAATCGAGTCCGATCTGTACATGAGAAATTTCAATGGCGTTGCAAAAAAATAAGTATTCTGGAAGATCTGAGAGGTTCTGGCACATTTCAAAGCACATAAAAAAATACTCCAATCTCCTTCGGTCTGATTCAATTTCGATACTGAGAAAGTCCTCGGAGGCATGCAATGAGTGAGTAATATGGACTTTTACCCTGAACCTGCTTCAGGACGTAATTCATAAAACACAATTCATTTCTTATGCTCCACGTACATTTTTGACAAAAAAAACTACTCAACCAAAACTTTACACCGACAAAAAAAAACTAGTTTTATACTCAACCTTCAAAATAATATATCCTTATATAAAATAATCTTGGTGTCAAGTCGAACGATCTCGGTGACCAGTAGTAAGGGCTATTTCGCGATAGTATTTATTATTTTATAATGGAATCGGCGAACTGTCTGCGCAATAAATCCATTGTACCTGTGGCTATGTGGTATGTTATACCATCTTGTAGAAAGATTTCATAAATTTTGGAAAAAAAACATTTTACAAAAGACACTCGCAATGCACGGCAACTATGCGACTCTTTATGTTTTTTAAAAAAAGTACAGTCCGATGATACCAAAAAAACGGGCACCAAAGCGTCGTGCCTTTCAATTTAAAGATGAGATCGTAATGCTTTTGAAGGCTCGTGGATAAAAAAATCTCACTGCAAATTTTAGTGACGAAAGTAGACATGACTAGTTTGCCATTCAGACAATTTTGAGCGATTCTTTGGTTCTTGTATTGTGTTCCATCTAGAAATCATAGTCCCAAAGTTCCTTTGTAGGCATTGAAGATCATTATCCAGTTAGAAATTACATATTTCAATGGAAAGTTTGATTCGATTCCATTTCTCCAAACAGGATTTTCCCGGACCATCTTTCAAAAAAAAAAAGGGAATTAAAAAAGAGCAATTCCAAATGAAATTGTTCTAAAAATTCAGATTTTAAAAACATGTATTTTTGAGAATGAAAGATTGTATTTCGTTTGGGTTGGAGGAAATATGAGTTTCCACAGCAATTGGGATTTTTTTGACTCAAGTGCAACTTTTCAATAGGGCGTATCGATTTTAGTAAGAGAGATCTCCGATAATTTATATCTCAGAAACTATGAGTCTTACCGAAATAATGTTTTAGGAAGAGTTATAAAGTATTGATATTCAAACGTGAAAAAAATTACACTGAGAAAAAATAGTACTTTTTTTTTTATTTACGAAAAAAAAACTTTCATTTGCAATATCAAAAATATGTATTTTTTGTAAAATTCAATTGATTTGATATAAAATAATACTTGTGTAGAAAATTAAAAAATTGAGTAAAACTATTTTTGACGAACTTTATGGCACATCGAATTGGGATTTGTATGTTAACAATCAATTTTAGTTACAAATTATGAATCCTGATGTAATTTAAAACAAAAAATCTCATTATCAATCTCCTTCTAAATGCAGCCATTCTAGATATATTTAAAAAAAGTATTTATATTCTTTTTATAATAAATAGGCCTTTTAAAATGTTTGTCGTGTTATACCGTCATGTTAATGAATTTTATGAATTAGCTTATAATTTCCAACAACTTTTCCAAATACATCATTAAGGTAAAAATACAAGTTTAGGAGTTATGTTGAAAAATATTTGAAGACATGTGGGTTAATACAAAACGTAGCGATATTAAAAAAAATATTTTTAACATAATACGATATCTTTAATATAAAGATAAACGGCATGTTTGAAATTATGAGCAAATTGATAAAATTTCATGAACCTGACACGACAATTAATATGTTTGTGGACCTATTTACTGTAAAAGACAATAAATTAGAAATATTTTTGGAATATCTCGAGAATGGCTGCATTTAGAAGGACATTGATTCTGAGCATTCTTGTTCTAAATCCCATCAGGATTTATAACTTGTGGCTAAAAATAATTATTATCATACAAAAATTCGATGTTTCGAAAATTCATAAAAATTCGATGCTCCACAAGGTTCGTCAAAAATTGTCTTACCATCTTGATCTTATTTTTTTAATTTTTCAACTTGACATGAAATATGAAAAAATATAAAAAAAAATATGTATTTTAGATATTTTATATTAAAGTTTTTTTTTTGTAAATAAAAAAGAGTACTATTTTTGTTCTCATCAATGCTCTATAACTCTTTCTAAGACACTATTTCGGTACGATTCATAGTTTTTAAGATATAAATTATCAAAGATTTTTCTTACTAAAATCGATACGCCCTTTTCAAAAGTTACACTTGAGTCAACAAATTCCCACTTGCTGTGGAAAACTCATATTTCCTCCAACCCAAATGGAATACATACTTTCATTCGAATCAAAAATATATGTTTTTAAAATTTTTAGGACGACTTCATTTGGAATTGCATAATAGGAAAATTAAGCTCTTTTGGCACTAGTCGTGCTGAGACTTTTCTCATGCCCAAAACATTACAAAAAACATTAAAACGTTACTAATGTGGCATTCTAGTAAATGTTTTTGAGGTGAAAAATTGTCGTCAAAACTTTACTAAAGTGGCACAATCAGGGTTGCAAACTATAATTTCCAAAAATCAGGAAGAATGAAAATAAAAATCAAGAGAAATCAGGATAGTTTATATTAGGTTGTCCAGAAAGTTCGTGCCGATTTTTGGGAGACGAAAAGCATCATTTATGAAGGCAGACATATATTTATACAGTTTTATATGCACAGTTGTGTTACACAATCTTGATTCTATTCGTATTCAACTCGAATGTTTGGGACCCAAGTCAGTTTAAAAATATTAAAATTTGAATGAAAATTGTTGCATCATGCTATTTAATTACTTTAAACACGCATTTCTGACACTAATTTAATAATTTGTCTATACATTTCCGGTATCGTTACTGAAATTCTTCATTTATAACATAAAATTGTCTTTAGACACTATTTTCGTATGCGAATTCTTTACCACCTACAAAAAAAAAGTGTTTTTCATTTACATAGAATACTAATTTGATAAAGAGAAGTTAATTTTAATTCATAATTTTTATTTTAAAACCATGTTCATTCCTCCTGCTAAGCAATTATTATATTTGGCGCTCCCCGTAACTAGTAAAAAGAAGCTCAACGCCGTCAACGCGAATTATGACAGCTTTCAGTTCCAATCAAGGAAACTTTGGCAGAGATCCCATTATAATTATTGCGGATAATTTTTATTCTGAAAGTAAACACAAAAATCAGGATGAATCAGGATCATTTCAGTAAAATCAGGGAAAATAGAGTGTTTGTCAGGATATCAGGGAACGATTCAAAAAGTCTGGGAAATCCTGAAAAATCAGGACAGTTGGCATCGCTGGGCACAATTTTAAGGTGTACTTTCAAATTTTCCGCTGAAGAAAATTGTGAATGTATACTCTGAATTTTTTACTTGTTGTCATACAATATGCAGAAGTAACATAAATTGTTGAACTACAATAATCAAGTCGAATTATGAAGGATTCAAAAACAAAGAGGCGAATCAATTCGGCAGTGTGACCTGCAATGAAACAGCTTCATGGATTATTCACCCTTTATAAGGCCGTGAAAGCTAGGGATGGAATCGACTCACTTACCTTTGATAAAAAAATGAACTGTTGAATCAGTTGAAAAAAAATTTCGAATACACTTCCCCATCGAAAATTAACAAAGTCATGCTTGATACTGCTCCTGGACAAACTGCCTTGTACATTCCCGTCATCACGTCTATCAAAGAATATCTCAAAGCTCAATCAGAGAATATTATTGTTGAGTGATTCAAAGGATAGACTCAAATGGCAAGGTTAAGCATGCATTTTATGAGGAAATTTTTCAATGGATTTTACATGAGTAGAATCAATTCCTTTCTTCCCTCCCTTGCTTCAATTCCAAATTTCTTAGAATCATTCCTTTATCGGCCAACGGCTCCAATTAATTACAAATCAATTTTATTCCGATGGTCAAAACGAAGCAGATACACCTAGGTTTTTTACGCGGATTTTCCAATTAACGCGTTTTTTTTTGCGCGGTACCCGAGTAAAAAAGACCAGTGCAATATCACATCACCCCCTCAGCTCACATTTTTCTCTTATGTTCCCTCAGAGCATATTACGGTAATCAGTGCTTGTAACGGAGTTTAGCGCTTATGAAGGAAATTAGTACCGCACCTTATCACGATTCTTACGTGGATTTTAGGTGTTGGGTAACGGGTAGCTCACCGGGCTGTACAATGGTACGGGGTTTTTACGGGCAGCGATTCGTGAATGGATTTCCCTGTCTACTTAGCTCTGAACGGTCCAACAGTGGAACTGCACGTGCATCGGCAGCAGAGTGTACAAATCACAAGGGAATCTTCTAGCAACAGCAGATGACCTCATTCGTGAGGAAAACCGAACTATAGCTACCAGCAACCAACGAAATTGCAGGAAAAAACTACGAGTTTTCGTAAGCGAGCAACACTCAACTTTTTACTTCCGTTCTACGTAAGGATAGTCCCATTTGATATCTATCATTAGGTGACATGGTTATTTTTACGCGGATTTTCCAATTGACGCGGTTTTTTTTTACGCGGATTATCGAAATAACGCGGTTTTTTTACGCGGATTTTCCAATTAACGCGGTTTTTTTACGAGGTACGTATCCCCCGCGTAAAAGAAAACCTGGGTGTGCTGATGAGAGCGACTTCAGATAAGCTCTCTACAAAAAGCAGAAATACTGAGAAATAATTCACAGCAACTAAAATTTCGACTTTCAGGCGAACATTTTCATGGTTTTCGTGATAACTATCAATGTCCTTGGTTTTTTTTTTCCTTGAAGTTTTCTTTTTCTACAAATCAGAATTCCACACGAAGCATTTTCGCCGCCGTTAGTAGGTATTCCCTGTAACAGAATTTGCAGTCCCGTTTCAGATCTGCCTAATCTGCCTTTTCAGATAGTCAGCCATCGTTGGTTTCAAATTGATAATTTTATATGAAAATGAGAATCGAAAATCAGAGCACGTCATCTCCAATATCAGATGTACAAGTTGAAATTGCCTGGTTTTTTCGATGAAAAAAACACATTATTTCCAATGTTCAAATGTTAACTAAACTTTTGTTTTGGATAAAAACCTTCAAGTTCAAAAAAATAAATTCAACGATTCTCCAGCATAACAAACTATTTTAATTTATCATCTGGCTAAAGAATAACGTAAGGTTTATTGAAATACTAGCTGACCCGGCAAACTTCGTCTCGCCCAAATTTTGTTTTTTGTTATCAATGCTTCCAAACATTCACGTTTTCTTACTATGAGCAAGTTCATTGATTGATCTTTTAATCGATCCCGTTTAATTTTGTATGGCAGCTCCCCCTTAGAGAGGAGGTGGAGTGTCTAACCACCGTAAAAACATTTATTGTACCCTAAAACCTGCACATGCCAAATTTGGTTTCATATGCTTGAATAATTCTCGAGTAATGCAGAAATTTGTGTTTCGTATGTATGGCAGCTACCCCTTAGAGAAGGGGGTGCAGTGTTTAACCACCATAGAAACATTTATTGCACCCTAAAACCTCGATATGTCTAATTTGGTTTCATTTGCTTGATTAATTCTCGAGTAATGCAAAAAATTGTGTTTCATTTGTATGGCAGCCCCCCCCTTAGAGAGGGGGGAGGGGTCTCAAAATATCACGAAAACCTTCCCCGGCCCCAAAAACCCCTACATACCAATTTTCATGTCGATCAGTTCAGTAGTTTCCGAGTCTATAAGAATCAGACAGACATACAGACATCACTCCATTTTTATATATATAGATAGATTGTTATCAACTATGATTCCAATGTTTGGTATAGTCTTGGTTTATCAATAATATGCTTTTCTGTACAAACGTCAAACGCCATGCGTTTCGGCGAATTTCCCTCTGAGTGTTTATACTCCGTATACAGTACAGACTTCATTTACATCAAACACTCATTTTATTGACCCAGATTTTGTCTGACGATAATCACTAAATTAACGCTGTTATCCTGCTTAAAATCCAGATTCACTCTCTGTCAAAACTTCATTCAACCAAAAGATGATATTCGCCCGTCAGTCAAAGTGAAGACTAACACCTTGCCGGAAATTAAATCCACCCAGAATGAAGTTTGTTTATTGAATCTCTGAGACGCTGAAGGATACTCCGCACAAACCACTGCCAAACAGTTTCTGCAAAACTTTGAAACCATATGTACTCTCGCATATGAAATTCAAACTTTCAAAGATGAACATTAATTACCTACGTGTAGAATCCACTTTAACTCCTCCTCACATTACCATATCCCGAACTTCACGGCAATGTAAATCCCTACTCACATTGCGTGAAAGCCAACTAGGGGTAAATTTTGTGAGGCAATATTTCCACATATTTTACCGTCCCCGTGGCATCCACCTTATGTCGAATAAGTTTCACTTGTCCCATTTTGCATCTTCGCATGCCTCTCGAGCATGTATTTGCTCCGGAGAGCAAGGTGGTTGATTGTGCGAGAAAAACTGTCGGAAATAAAGATAAGTCTGAGCTTACATTCATGAGCCCCATCCCCCAGTTCGCAACTATGTGTTGCTTCACTTTTTGCCCCTTCAAAAGTTGGTTGTGATGAAGATATTTTCGGGTTTTTTTACTCTCTCTCGTCACATTACAACCCTCACGTGTGAGTGTGGTAGGAAAAGTTGTTCCTAACTGGGCCATTGGATTTACTGGTGCTGTTGCTGCTGGTGTCCCACATAGATGTACGGATAAACATAGTATTTTTGTCACGCATCATACGTTTGCTGTGAGCTTCCAACGAAGCAAGGCAAGTAATTAATTTGAATATTCAGTAGGTCAAATAGTTTGTCGACGAGTTTCGGGGTTCTATATGTGAAGCATAGTAATTACGGGCGAAATTTCCACAAGTCATTGTCATTTGTTCTCATTCCCTATCGGACGGTACAATCTTCCTTCGATTGACGAAAGTATGTCCGTCATTCGGCCTACGCACTTGATGAAAGATTGTAAGCTCATATATGGTGGAAGCAAACAAATAAGTGTCCTCTAATTTCCTGTCATATCATTGTTCTTTTTTCTTCTATTTTTCTTCTTACAGATTCTTCTTGGTGTTCACATGTTTGGCCTTAAGTGTCTTCTCAACCATAAAGGAGTACGAGATCGAAGCGATCGCCATCCTGTTCGTCATGGAAATCATCGTAGTTGTGTGGTTTTCGATCGAGTTCTTCCTACGGTGAGTATCCGACAAAATTGTCCTTTAATCTGAATCGTAAGGTCCGTATTTTGAAATATTTCGAAAGTGTGGAAGTCTCTTGAAATAACAATCTTAATATTACCTAAGCAGTGTTCACCATTGATGACCATTTCATTGACAGTCCCAGAATGTCGATTTTTGACAAAAACAAAATTTCGAGATGACACTAGATCTCGACGGTTGTCGAGATCTAGTGTCATCTCGTGCATCATTCGGCATCAAACAAAAAAAAATCGGAAACCCCGATTTCCTTTACTCCCCCCTTGGATAATTGTTCGGTTTTCAAAATACTCAATCTTTGACCGCTTTGCGCCACTCTCCCTTAACACACTAGATTGCCCAAGCAAGTCATTTTGACTGCTTTTCAATTTCAATTAGGAAAGCTGTTATGTATATAATGGCACAGTTTCTTAGAAGGTTGTGACTTGTTACACAACATATAACTGTGTTTATTAGTAATCGTAGTAGCCTCCCTCCTCCTTCATTTCCGAAGATATAGATGTGTTATACCTATAAAGCCCAAAAGCAGTCATTTTGACTGCTTGAGGAATTTTAAACAGTAAAATGATTTTTATTACTGAATTCAGTAAGTTTCGGCATTGTATTGGAAAGCAGTTTTCATTTTTTTCGATTACCGTCACATGATAACATACAAGTACACAATAAATTGTCACTTTGAGCGTATACTTGATAAGTTGCAGTTTCTCAAAAACCTAAAGTAGTTATTGTTATTCGAATTTTTATGCAGTATTACTTGTTGTAACAAGTTGTTTATTTTATTTCTTTTGAGGCCAAAGTACAGGAAATGAATGTTGAATAAAATGAGTTATTGAAAAGGTAAACGAACATAAGTGTAAAGTGCTTCGATGTACTGTAGAATCAGATGCAATAAATTCTGAGCTATCATGGGGAGATGAGGCAGATTGTATTCAAAGTGAAACATCTGACACTGAAGATAATGATGAGGAGTCGATAACCAATGCACAATGGTTCAGGAGATGCATTTAAGTGGAAATTAGCATATAGAGCTCGACAGTTATTATATAGACAAAAACTGTCTTCGACAAAGTTGTTACGTATGATAGAGCGCTCATTTTCATGTTACAAAAAATAGGGTGACCAAAATTTTCGATGATATAAAAAATCTAACTTTCTTATCTCTATAGATAGAGATAAACAAAGTTCGACAATTTAGCCCGAATTATTTTATTCAACTTTGTAGAACAAAGATTTTTTCTATCTTTAATATAATCGATTTAGCGCTTTTTCTCCTAAATTGTATTAGGGTGACCTTGAATAAGCGGTTTTTTTGCTCTAACTTTTATATTTCAAATTCTACATCAAAACTGTCTTCGTACGACATTTAAAGCTTATCAAGACCAACATTTTGCGGTGCAGAACTTGTCAATATCTTAATCCTACTCAAAGTTATTGATGGTTTTTTACCCAAAAACTCATGATTTCCATTTCAATTTACTTAAACACGATGAATAACATAGAACTCTGCTATTTCAAATGCCGCCAATAAACTTTGTTTATGTTTGCCCCAGAAAGAATGACAAACAATCGCAGAGAGCGTATTTTTTGGGAAGAAATATCAATAACTTGGAGTGAAGTTGAGATATTGACAAGTTCTGCATCGCAAAATATTTGCATAAGTAAGCTCTAAGAGTCTTTCGAAAACTGTTTGTATGTAGAATTTGAAATATAAAAATTAGAGCAAAAAAAATCGTTTTTTAATGGTGACCCTAACGCAACTTAGGAAAAAGGCGCTATATCGGCTATTCCAAGAGCTTGAGCTTGAGCTTGGGTAGACTGTACAATTCGTAGTTGCTCTCCGTGATTGACCTGAACCAACCAAATTGCACAAAGAACACACAGATTGACGCTTGGGACTAGCAAATCATTCTCGTTGTGCAATTTTCGATGATTCGAGCTTTAAATGGTCAATAACGACGTCGGCCACGTCCTTACAATCACCAGGGGAAGGGAAGGAATGTTAGTATAATAATCGCCGCCCAAAGGCCAGAAGGGTCGCTTCTATAGCGTGGTTCCCTAGCGATTATCATGAAAGGGATAGGTGTTAGTGGGGAGAGGTAATAATCAGGATTCACTGAGGTAAGTGATGTGATTATGTGACGCGTACTATCGAAAACTTGACAAAACAATTTTTTTTAAATATTATGGATCATACCACGCGGTAGAGATTATCTTTAGATTATCTTTCTATTGGCCTGGCTATATATTTTGTTATTTATCGTACGTACATATCTAAATTCAATCGCGACGGCGAAGAGCTATCTTTGGAAAACCTGTTAAGGAAAGCCGAGAGTATTCCAGTGGAACTAATAGACGGGTAATATATTCCGCTATTCATCGCGCGAACTCTGTATTGAACTCTTATTCCGTAGCGAGGAGGTATGTTTCGGAAACCTGTGAAGGTAACCGAGAAAACTTCACGGATATAGAATTTAATTCCTTTTTTTTCGAAGTCTGACAAAGAAATTCAGCAAACAAAATTTTGAATGAGAATACTATTGAATGGCATCATATTTCTTTTTGTATAACATAGAAAAATAATGAATAGAAAAAAATGCATTATTTATATAAGAGAGACATTGTGCTGGCAACCCGGGCGAGAATAAAACAACTACACATCGTCTATAGATACTATAGATACAATAGATACAATAACTACACTCACAAAAAGAATCTAGCTGGAACACTAATACATCTATCGTCTAAAGCTTATAATAATCTAATAAGGAGAAGAAGAGATAACAACTTAGCTCTTCATTGTGTTGCGTGAGCGCAATGCGCGCTCTCTCTTTCTTACTTATGCTGCGACACGAAACCGAGTGAACAACGAACACAAGCATATTAACATATCAATAAAGGCCGAATTGAAGATCTCAAAAAAAAAAGATTGAATTTTCTTCGCTGGATTGAACTTTCATTTCTTTCAAAATGCAATCAAAATGCACAAAATGCAAAATGCACAGTCAAGAAAATTCCAATAAACTTGAATTCTGAGATAGAAATAACATTATTTAACGAACAATTCTACTATTTTCGAACCGAGCAACAAAAACTCGACTAGCTCACAATGCGCACGATTGTTCAGCACTCAACCCGGACTGCCTTCAGCGCATTGAAAAAACAGGAAGTGGGTTATATCTATGGTATAACCGCAATGATGACGTAGGACTATCGTTGATATAGTGATCATTCGTTCGAAGTTAAATCTGAATTCATTCTGAATGAATGAATAAATGAATATTTGGGGGACTTCGAAAACGAGAGCGTTACGTTGGAGGTACAAGGTTTTATGCATCCAATATTAAATACGAAAATATCCTACTGATGGGGAAGAATAATCTTCAGAAGCTTTCCTGCTAATTGCACTTGATTGAAAAATCACAGAACTAAATGTATTTGGTCGCAGTATTATATGGATAGAAAACATTAAAATAAACTCTTTCGCTTGCATGTATTTTACAATTCCAAGGGGAACTGCCTGATTGTTTTGCAGCAACGACATTTTCCGGGTTCTCCTCGATTCTTCTCGAAATCCACCAGTGGTTAGTTAATGCTAACTCGATAACCACCTGTTAATAGCACTTCATTGAAAAATATTTGGTCGCTGTGTTACATGGATAGAAAACATTGAAATAAACTCTTTCGCATGAATGTATTTTTCAATTCTCAGGGAAACTGGCAGATTATTTTTCAGCAGCGATTAGATCTTTCCGGAATTTTCTCGATGCTGAATGGCATCCAAACGAAAAAAATTCCGCGCGTGTATGTGTGTGTGTGGCGGCTGCTTCGATGTTTTCCCGTGGAACAGTTTTTCGATGCTGATACTCTCTTGGTCACCTTCTTTTCTCCTTCTGATGGCTCAGCTTTTCTGCCCCCCCCCCACCCCTCACAGTTCCAAACAAACATCATGTCTTTTAAGGTCAGGTCAGGCCAGGTAATGAATCCCTCGATCCCTCGCCGTCCAGCTCGTCCAGCACATTCAGCTCGTTCAGTAACGATGTTGTCTTGTCGATATCCTCACGAAAAATGAATGCGTTTCACCACCAGAATATCGCTTAAGTATGCTTTTTGTCCGTGATTGAACCGAGAGAAGGTGTGGCTTACGATGGCAATTTGGAAGGCAAACTAGGGGGAATGAACTCTCTGAGTTTGAAACTTTCGGCGACTGAGTAATAAACGATTGAAAATATATAATTTTCGCGATGCAAAACATTTTCTGTTGCGCGTGCATACAATATTGGATACGAAAATTTTCTACTGATGGTGAAGAATAATTTTCAGAAGCTTTCCTGTTAATTGCGATTGATTGAAAAATCACAAAACCAAATGTATTTGGTTGCAGTGTTATATGGATAGAAAACATTAGAATAAACTCCTTCGCATCAATGTATTTTTCAATTCCCCGGGGAAGTGGCAGAGTATTTTTCAGCAACGATTAGTTCTTTCCAGATTTTCCTCAATACTCGAAGCCCACCAGTGGTTAATGCTAACTCGATAACCACCTGTTAATAGCACTTGATTGAAAAATATTTGGTCGCTGTGTTACATGGATAGAAAACATTAAATTGAACTCTTTCGCATGAATGTATTTTTCAGTTCCCAAGGGAACTGGTTGATTATTTTTCAGTGACGATTGAATCTTTCCGGAATTTTCTCAATGCTGAATGGCATCCAAACGAAGAGTCCCGCGCGTGTATGTGTGTGTGGCGGCTGCTCTGATCTCTTCCCGGGGAACCGTTTGTGGCATCACGCTCCTCCTGATGGATTCCCTTCTGACCTAAGGTGCACAAACAGGCTTGGTGACACCGTTCATCCACACTTTCATGATAAACGAAGAGCTTCACCACACAGCGACAACATGCTCCAAATTCAAATAAAACTCAAATAAAACTGGATTTCTTTTTTTTTCACTTAAATTTTTTTTATTTCTTAATTTGGTTCACATTATAATATAATTCTCAAGCAAACCATTTGTCATGACAATTGTCATGCGTAAAGCGAAAACAGAATAGAAACATACGGTATGAGGCATGATGTCGACGCCAACCTCTCTCAGTTTCTATTCTGTTTTCTCATTTTCGCATGACAATTGTCATGACAAATAGTTTGCTTGATAATACTACATTTCAAGTGATCAACCTAGGGTTCTACATCTTTAAGTTGCAATGTCATGTTTTGTAATGATTTGTATCATACACATTATCCGTTTGTTTCATATTCCTATTGTAAAATAATGCCTAAACTTTTCTAGTTTTTTGTTACCTTGACTGGATTTCCGAGCGGCGCTCGCTTATATGCCGATTGGTGATTTCAAGAGCCTGTTTTGAAAGCAATTTTTAGACTATTGAAACAAGTTTTTGGATCAAAAAGTAAGAAGTATATAACGCGTAGACATTTTATCTTTCGAATGAAGTGTTTATCATACCGTTTCGTTCAGTTGTTTAGGAGCTATTAACGCTCAAAATCTCGGTCTCCGGCGTAACGCTTTCGTTTTCGAAACTTTGATTTTACACCCCGGTATAGAAATGAAAGACGTAGTCCTACGTCAAAAATATCTTTATCACACTTGTTATTCGATATCAATTTTGTTACTTTTGCTCTATAAAAATAAATTTAAAAAAAAAGATCTTCTCAACTTCACTTTATGAACGCTTTACAAAAATTCCAACGAGGGGGAAACCCTCGAGAACGAGAGAACATGAGGATAATGCGTTAACATATCTTGCCGCTCACTAATCTTCCCTTTCTTTCCACTTCACATAACAGCACATAACACTGGAACACACACTCTCCTTTTCCCTATATCACCCTCTCGCTCTCATATTAGAACATTGGTAACATTGAAGAGAGTGGGAACTCGAAATAAAGATGATGCAATTATTCCTGCATCAGCACCAGAAAATCACCTCGAACAAATTTTTGAAATAAGAACACGCGATACAAGAAAAGTTTTATGAGTTTTATGTCTTCTGTGCTCAATTTCCCATTCACATTTTTTTCGCGACTATTTTTGTAAAATTCTGGCGACTATAAAAAAGGCGACCTTCACTCGTACTTTAGCCATTCACGAATAACGCGGTGGAACAACGATACAATGTCTTCTCGACACTTCCCAAACACTTTAACCCATTGAAAGGACCAAAACACTCGCGAATCTCAGGATAACCGATTGCTATAACGGTAACTGCACTTTTGCCATTGTATCATCGACACTCCCACAAAACGAAAGCAAACCTAGAGCAACCGAAAACACGCCTATATCCTCTGACTGCTCACGAGAGGCTCCGCTATATCGGCTATTCCAAGAGATACAACAAAACTTTGTTCTATTAAGATGTCTCAAATAACTGGGACTATAACATTGTCGAACTATGTTTACCTTTATCTATAGAGATAAGAAAGTCAGATTTTTTATATCATTGACAATTTTGGTCACCCTATTTTTGATAACATAAAAATGAGCGCTCTATTATATATAACAACTTTATCGAAGACAGTTTTTGTCTAGATAACAAGTGTCGAGCTCTAAATGCTAATTCCCACTTAAATGCATCTCCTGGACCATTATGCAATGATGAAAATGAAAATGTCATCAATATATCCGGGAAAAGGTGTAGGGTGCAGTGCAGACTCTGATGAAGAAACAGAAAACACATTCCAGATGACCGGAACAGTTGTCGATGGTACCTGTGTGGTCAAAATTTTACGAAACTGGTGTTTTTGGAAGGTTACCATCTACTTGTATTTCCAAGAGTGTGAAAGGGAATGGGTTTTGAGGAATGATTGAACAACAGAATCATCTGATATATTTGCATTTATTGGGATTTTAGATGCTTGTGGAGCTTTGAGAATATTGAGAATAGTCTAGCTTGCTATCAACCAGGGCGAAATATTACAGTTGACGAGCAATTATTTTCGACAAAAACCCAGATGCAGCTTTTCACAGTATATGCCTAATAAACTCAATAAACTTGGCATACAATTGAAATGAATGTTTTGGGTGGTTTTTATTATTTGGGGAAATATCATCAATGCTTCTCAGTGAACACGTTGTTCTGAAACTTGTCAAGCTATTTACGACATGCTCAAGCTGTTCTAGATTCTAAGCATGAATATGTGAAAATTTATAAAAGTAATAAAAAAACACAGGAAAAGATTTCCACCTCATTTTAAAAAAAAACATAAATAATCCAAAAATGATTTTTTTTAAGTAAAATAATTTATTTATTGTTAATATTCACTAATAACTTGTTAAGTAACTGTAAATGATATAGAAAATATTGAAAATTATTTTTAAATAAATTTCTTTACACATCAGATATTTTTTCACAAAGCAGTCATTTTGACTGCTTTTGGGCATGATAGGTATATACTAATAGGTGCACCCGTGGCCGAGTGGTTAGCGTCCCACACTATCATGCCGGGTGTTCGGGTTCGATTCCCGTTCTGGTTGGGGGATTTTTCGTCAAAGAAAATTCTTCCGGCTTGCACTGTGGTCACGCGTATTCTAGAGCTTGCCACTCTAGAGTACATTCAAGGCGTGTTATTCGGCATAGTAATCTCAACCAAGTATTAATGAACGACGCTAGTTAATGAATACGTTGAGAGGGCAACAGTTCCATAGGGAACGTTAACGCCATTCAAGAAGAAAGAAGGTATATACTAAGTTTCGGTCTTTCTAGTGTTAAGTCCGATTGAGCTGAAATACGGCATAGGGTGTTTTTTCGAGGTGCTGAACATTTTGTATAGGGTAACTTTTTGATATTTCAGGGTCGACTTTTCCCCATACATACATTGGCACGCTAGTGTTCACGTTGATAGTAGATGAAAAAAAAAGTGCTTACAGCTATAATGAGAAGTCGGTTCATTTTGAACAGAGACTTTAAATTTCACATCAGAACAGCTATTGCAAATCGAAGCATTGTCCCTCACAATTTGACAACTTTGAAAATCAAACGCTTTCCCGCACGAACCGTTACGGCTCATCGCAATCAATTTGCCAGCCATTAATCATTCAGGGGCGAATCGGAGATGGGGCTTCATCGAGCGTGAGTTTTGTTTACCTTTCGCTGCAGTGAATTCATCAACATCGTTCAAACAAAAGCACGCTATCGACCCACCTATTAGTCGTTAGTGGGTGGCGTCAGTCATGTTTTTCACGAGTAAACAACTGGTGCTGCCGCTTTGGAACCACGTGCGCTAATCTACTGCCTATTGTGCTGACCTGGCGGAAGCCCCGGGGATCGCCGAAGGCACGAGATTGATTGTGGAAATATGCGAGGAGTTGGCGTGCAAAGATTTCGAACAGAGGTGTTAAAATTCGAAACACAACATCAGCACACGATTCGTACAGCAGAGGAAACGCTCTCACGCTAGCTGACAAGTTCCACTAGAGGCCGAAATACATAACTCATTTCGATATGAGCCAACCAAAGCGTGTGATGATATCCTGAATGTGCACCCTCTGTTCGTGTGTCAACAGGCGTTGAAAGAATAGCCTAATAATAAATGAGTTTCGTGTTTTAGTGTGAATGATTGTTTGGCATTTTCGTTTGCCAAATATAATGTTGCGTCTAATTATACAAATCTATTAGAACTTAACGAATTCTGTGAATTGCAAATCATCGTGTTGCAACATGCAATTGAAAATGAGAGACGCCAAATGTGCTTATAATTGATGTTTCCTTCGTCGAGAAGTAATTGTTGCTATTCCCGATCCCCAGACAGTGACTTGCCTTTGTCCACGTTGCATGTTACCAAAAAGGATAAATGAACAGATGATGATGGAACAGTCTGTCGTATGACGGGTTGAGAGTTGCCATGAACCTGTCCCGAATGGATCAGTTGTGCTTCATTCACATGTTATTTATTATCTCGGATATTTTGTTCTACTAAAATAAATACTAGTTGATGCACCTTGTTATTCCCGCGATGCCTGCAGTTTTACGATGGTACACAGCTCTGCCTTGCTAACATGCCGAAATTCAGTTTGCTTGATTACAGGGAGAACTGTTAGAAATTAAAAAATAAGTGATTTATATATATATATATATATATATATATATATATATATATATATATATATATATAAATCTAGTGTCATGATGTTCGTGGTCGAACTCTACCGAGACGGCTCGACCGATATTTATGAAATTATGCATGATAAAGTTGGTAGGCATGAGAATAGGTCCTAAACTATATATGATACCGCTAGGATACCGATTACCGTATCTTTAAAACCGATTAGGGTGGCCCTATGCAGAAAAAAGTCCGTTTTACCGAAAAACAAATTATTTCATATTTTTTCTGAAACTTGACTTCGAAAAATACACATATAGCCCCAAATTCTCACCCCAATTCTCTATTTTTATTCCTCATTTAGCAATTTTGATTAAACATAATGTTTATGCTAATATAACAATAAACAAATATGTTAACCGTCTTTCGTTTTTCAAACAGAACGAATTTATTTACGTTGTTAAATGACAGATGGCATCATGTCTTCATCATCAACTTTTCATTCACACATGCACAAGTAACTTGATTTCGCCTAAAGCCAGGCGCATCGTCGGCGATCTGGTAGCTTTTTGAATGAATACAATGAATTATTAAAATTATTCAAATCACACATGTACGAACCCCCTGCCTCTCTGAAGCTACAAAACGGATATTACATAAATATTAAACAACGACACCTCAGGTACTTCCTTCGTTATGAAATTCGTTACTCATTTCGAATCAATAATTATAAACATGTGGTTAGAGGAGAAGAAACAAACAAGAGAATGTGCTCGATGGGTTTTTATATGAGTCATATGATGATTCAACGTAGTCAGGACAACGTCATTCTGCGTTAACAGAAGCGGCGTTAGGAAGAATGCATTCATTTGCGAGACGCTATCAACACAAACACAGCCTTTTCTATTGGTATGTCAAACCAGTGCTTGCGTTTGATATAATATGCACATTACAGCACGTGTGTTCGAACAAAAAATGAAGTCTGCCATTGATGTGAAATAATTGTGTAGGTTTTTTTCAAGACATATAGTCATGAATAGAACAACAGTGATGAGCTTGAGCTTGGGTAGACTGTACACTTCGTAGTTGCTCTCCGTGATTGACCTGAACCAACCAAATTGCACAAAGAACACACAGAATGACGCTTGGGACTAGCAAATCATTCTCGTTGTGCAATCTTCGGTGATTCGAGCTTTAAATGATCAATAACGACGCCGGCCACGTCCTTACAGTCACCAGGGGAAGGGAAGGAATGTTAGTATGATATTCGCCGCCCGAAAGCCAGAAGGGTTGCCTCTGTAGCGTGGTCCCCTAGCGAATATCATGGGAGGGATAGTTGTTAGTGGGGTAAGGTAAGAATCAGGACTCACTGAGGTAAGTGAATCACACGAACTATCGACCACTCGATAAAATGAAATTCTCCTATGTTACAACACGCGGCAGAGATTATTTTTAGTCAACCTGAGAAGTTAAACCTGTAAATTAATTGGACCAGCTATACATTATATTATATATGGTTCGTCATTTTCGTCGAACTCCAATCCTTACTTTGGGAAACCTAAGAAGGTAACCAAAATTTCGTTAATCATCGAGCGGACATGTAATCGAACTCCACTCGCGAAGTCGGAGAGATATATTTAGGAGACCTGAAGAAGGTTACCAAAATAGTTCCTCTAAAAACAATGAAACTGGCGACATATTTATTTGATCATCGAGCAAACTCGTTATCGACCTCCAATCACGACGTCGGATAAATATATTTAGGAAACCTAAGAATGCCACCTAGAGAATTCCTCTACAACCCCCACGATTATTATAAAATCGATCTGTGTGAACATTAAATTTTAAAACACCTCCTAAAATCTAAAATCAACAAATCTATGATCATAAATCCATTTAAACACAGATACAGAACAACAAAAATGTGTGTGCGGTATGTCGTTTCAGAAATACAAATTCAAAGATAATGGAAAACAATATGTGACGTATAAACATGGACAACCCTACACGTCTTTGCTTGGCCCATAAGACTTATATGGCCTCTCAGGGAGCGGTGTTGTGCTCAGACAAGAGCGCTAATATTTGAGCGGTGCGAACAATTTCACACCAGAACTCTCTCCTCACGTGCAAGCACAACACAAACATAAAGCGAGAAAACAAAAACAGAATAAAACAATGACGAATCGTACGAATGTACCTTGAAATCACGTTTCACTTGCTCTTCTGCATTTCACCTCTTCCACTTACACCCCTCGCTCGATCTCACTTTATATCTATTGAAAAAAAAACCTTCACAGCCATAGAAGCACCGTTCTAACTACGACAATCCCTCTCGCTCTTCTAGCACACTACTACTATCACTTCATCTTCTTTCCTCTTCTATCTTCTATCTCTCTTGTGGGAGAATCTATATTAATGGCGACTTCTCACTTTTGTGCAAACAAATTTCGGTCAAACGTAAGGGAACACATCTACACCCAGGTTTTTATACGCGGTTTTTTGCGCGGTTTCTTACGTGGATTTGTTTCCGCGGATTTTCCAATTAACGCGGCTTTTTTACGCGGATTTTCTAAAAAAAAGACCAGTACAATATCACATCTCTCCCTCACCTCGCATTTCTCTTTTATGCTCCATCAGAGCATACTACGGTTATTAGTGCTTCAACGGACCTTAGCGCTTATGAAGGAAATTAGTGCCACACCTTATTACGATTCTTACGTAGATTTTAGGTGTTGGGTAACGGGGAGCTCACCGGGCGGTACAACGGGACGGGAGTTTTACGGGCAGCCTTTCGTGAATGTTTTTCCCTATCTACTTAGCTCTGGACGGTCCAACAGTGGTACTATCCGTGCATCGCCAGTAAAGTGTACAAATCACAAGGGAATCTTCTAGCAACAGCAGATGACTTCATTCATGAGGAAAACCGAACTTTAGCTACCAGTAACCAACGAAATTGCAGGAGAATACTACGGGCTTTAGGAAGCGAGCAACACTGAGCTTTTTACTTCCGTCCAACGTAAGGATAGTCCCATTTGATATCTATCATCAAGTGACATGCTATTTTTCGCGGATTTTCCAATTAAAGCGGTTTTTTTTACGTGGATTTTCGAATTAACGTGGTGTTTTTTACGCGAATTTTACAATTAACGTGGTTTTTTTTACGAGGTACGTATCCCTCGCGTAAAAAAAACTGGGTGTATTAGGGTTTCAAAAAAAAAATGAAACATCGCGGATATTAATTCAGCGAGCGAGAACGCAAAATGCTCGCTAATCACGGATCAACTGTTTTTCACACGACTACTGGGTGAAACTGAAACGCGTCAAAAAAAACGGACAGCGTTTAATTTTCCACTGGATATTCAAGACACTTCCCACTTGTACAAACATAAATTGAATGAATCTAATCGTCATCTAACCGTTTCGAAAACACGCCATTGCAAAAGAAATAAAAAAAGAAAAAAAAAGAAAATTCTAAAATTGAATATTGGGCCCTATTATGTAAGTCTAGTTGGAAGAAATTTTTCTGGTTAGCTCTATTTTGCAGTTCTATACAGTCGGGTGAAAACTGATAATCATATCGGATGTTTTTTTATGGAATGCTTTATGAACATACAAAATGACAATTGCCTTAAAAAAACATAGAAAGTAAAGTGTTACTTATCAGTTATTTATTAACTGATAATTATTTCTCTTTTCTAGAGTAATTTATCATTGAATATTTGTTAGTATGACCTATGTTTTTCCTTTAGTTAACTCTCCTATACTCGACCATACGGTCTCACAGACCGAGAATCAATAATTGTGTTTTGGGGAGACTGAATTAAATTACCTCTGAAACTGAATGAAGTTGAAGAAAACATATTTTCTGTAGTTTTCAACTACAGAATTGTATGTTTTTTAACTTTCAATAAATTCCAATAACACCTAAAATTACACAATAGCAATATTACAGACACGCAGCACAGTCTGTGACACCGTGCGCGAGTATACGAGTTATGATTTTGAAAGCGAGTACAGAAGGGTAAACACTTTGTTTTTTCGCCTAGTTCTACATTCATTTTTTAATGACTCTTCGATAGAGTCAACGTTGGTAGATCGCGGGCTAACATTTGAACAATTAATCGCCCGTAATGGCCAAAAGTTTGGCCAGCAATGAATGCTCTTGATATACTTGATATACGAAATTTCGTCCAAAGCACCCCTCTGGTTACGAATGTGATTCTAATATTCCTACCCTTCCCGTGGTGAAAGTACAAATCATCGTTAAGGTATCGGCAGGGTTGAAAGGAATGTGAATGACACCGTTTAAACTAAAGGCGGAATTCAACCTATTCAACATGATACATGCTACAAGTTAAATGTGAAAAACAATGGATATGAGCGTTTTTTTCATTAATTTTGTTTCCACTTCAGTAGTGTGCGATCGCGTACTGCTCCAACATATGTATTGATGTTATTGTTTTTATAATCAATAATATTGTTGTTCCATTATTCTGGTGTACTAGCGGCCCAATTCAATGTTTTAATAAGTTTACCCCAAAGTCATTGGAATAACTTTGCTGTTGCACTCGCAACTTTGCTTTTATTTTTTAGTCCAAATGTCTCTATATCTCAAACTTCTACTCTTTCTCTGCGATCAATTGTTGCTCTTTCAACTTTGACCTTGACACTTTTTTCTCAATTCTCTCTACTCTCTGCTCTTCATTTTAAACCCTCTACTCTCTACTCTCTCTACCCTCTCTACTCTCTCTACTCTCTCTACTCTCTCTACTCTCTCTACTCTCTCTCTACTCTCTGTACTCTGTACTCTCTCTACTCTCTCTACTCTCTCTACTCTCTCTACTCTCTATTCTCTCTATTCTCTCTATTCTCTACTCTCTACTCTCTACTCTCTACTCTCTACTCTCTACTCTCTACTCTCTACTCTCTACTCTCTACTCTCTACTCTCTACTCTCTACTCTCTACTCTCTACTCTCTACTCTCTACTCTCTACTCTCTACTCTCTACTCTCTACTCTCTACTCTCTACTCTCTACTCTCTACTCTCTACTCTCTACTCTCTACTCTCTACTCTCTACTCTCTCTACTCTCTCCTCTCTACTTTCTCTATTCTCTACTCTCTCTACTCTCTACTCTCTACTCTCTAGTCTCTACTCGCTACTATCTACTCTCTACTCTAAAAAACGCACAGACAAACACATTCACGCACATGCATGCACAAACGAACACAAGACACACACAGCCGCGCACACTCTCTTTTAAAAAAAACACATCGCAGCTGCTGACTGCTCACTCTCTCACACTGTTTTTGTTCACATCTTCCAAAACACACACACTCCACAAACTCACACACACACAAGCAAATGAACACATGCAGACGCGCATGGTCCCTCGTATAAGAAGGCGTTAGCAGAATCGCAGTAACGGAGATAATTCAGATCAATCTGAACCATTGCAACACAGCTCAGCAACTGTTGTGGCAGTCGACAACAGAGACAAAATGCGACGTTGCAATCATAGCGGAGCCGTACCGAGTACCCCGTGATAACGGCAGCTGGGCGACGGATAGTTTAGGGATTGCTGCAATACAGGTGATGGGCAGATATCCTATCCAGGAAGTGGTTGGAGGTTCACATGAAGGTTTCGTAATCGCCAAAATTAATGGAATCTTCATGTGTAGTTGCTACGCACCCCCGAGATGGACAACTGATCAATTTCACCAGATGCTAGACGCAATGACCGAGGAACTAATTGGTAGAACACCGATCGTCATTGGAGGCGACTTCAACGCCTGGGCGGTGGAGTGGGGAAGTAGATGCACCAACATCAGAGGGTACAGTCTACTGGAAGCTCTAGCAAAGCTGGAAGTAACGTTACTGAACGAAGGTACCACCAGCACTTTCCGGAAAGATGGGCGCGAATCCATCATCGACGTTACTTTTTGCAGTCCGTCGCTGTTGGCGAGTACGGAGTGGAAAGTGTGCGAGTCGTATACGCACAGTGATCACCAGGCGATCCGGTACAGAATCGGTCAACGAAACCACGTGAGAGTTCGGAGGACAACAAGCTGTGAGCGGAAGTGGAAGACGAATGCTTTCGACAAGGACCTTTTCGTCGAAGTACTTCGTCTAGATAGCGGAGTTTCAGATTGGAACGCAGAAAAGTTGACAGATCTACTGGTGAGAGCATGCGACACTACCATGCCGAGGAAAGTTGCACCAAAAAATGGAAGACGCCCAGCTTACTGGTGGAACGACTCTCTCCGCAACCTTCGCGCTAGCTGTCTTCGAGCCAGAAGACGCGCTCAGAGAGCACGAAACAGTGCTGATAGAGAGGAACGTAATACGGTGTACCGAGCAGCTAGAGCCGCCTTGAAACGGGAAATTACAATGAGCAAAGCGAACTGTTTTAAGGAGCTGTGCCGAGAGGCAGATGCCAACCCATGGGGCAACGCGTATCGAGTCGTGATGGCGAAGATCAGAGGACCTGTGACGCCCGTCGAATCGTGTCCCGAGAAGCTGAAGGTCATTGTGGAGGGTTTATTTCCGACGCATGATCCTACGATATGGCCACCGACACCGTACGCCGAAATAGCTACCGAACGTTCTCAAGTTTCCAATGAAGAACTGGTAGCAGTGGCGAAGAGACTGCAGGTAAAGAAAGCGCCCGGCCCCGACGGAATCCCCAACGCGGCCTTGAAAACGGCGATTCAGGCGTTCCCGGACATCTTCAGGATAGTGCTACAGAAATGCCTGGATGATGGTCACTTTCCTAAGAAATGGAAGATCCAAAAGTTAGTGTTGCTGCCAAAACCAGGAAAGCCCCCGGGGGTACCAACATCCTATAGGCCTATATGCCTGCTGGATACGCTCGGGAAACTCTTGGAAAGGATTATCCTCAACAGACTGACGAAATGTACGGAGAGTGACCATGGTCTGTCAAAGATGCAGTTTGGATTCCGGAAAGGCAGGTCCACCGTTGATGCTATCCGGACAGTGGTTGAAAAAGCAGAGAAGGCATCACAGCAAAAGCGGAGAGGCGACCGACATTGTGCTATAGTAACGATCGACGTGAGGAATGCTTTCAACAGCGCTAGCTGGGAAGCCATTGCCGAGTCCCTACACCGTATGAAGATTCCTGGGTACCTGTGCAGAATTCTAGGAAGCTACTTTCAGAACCGCGTCCTAGTCTACGAGACGAGCATGGGGCGGACAACGTTGAATATAACGGCCGGCGTACCACAAGGCTCTATCCTGGGCCCAACGCTCTGGAACGTAATGTATAACGGTGTACTGAATCTGAAGCTTCCCAAAGGCGTGGAGATCGTGGGCTTCGCGGATGATATCGCTCTCACAGTGGCAGGCGAGACACTCGAAGAGGTGAAGATGCTTGCAATCGAGTCCATCGTCTCAGTAGAGAACTGGATGCAAGCAGCGAAACTGCAGATTGCTCATAATAAAACGGAAGTATTGTTGGTGAGTAACTGCAAAGCCGTGCAGCGAGCGGAAATTACAGTCGGGGAACACGTGATACCTTCTAAGCGTAGGTTGAAATATTTGGGAGTTATGATCGACGACCGGCTGAATTTCAACAACCACGTCGACTACGTCTGCGAGAAAGCAGAGAAGTCCATTAGCGCGATAGCGAGAATAATGCCGAATAACGCAGGACCTTGCAGTAGCAAAAGGTGTCTCCTGGCTGCTGTATCCTCGTCCATACTGCGGTACGGAGCACCAGCCTGGTCTGCGGCTCTCGAAACCCACCGGAATCGTAGAAAACTGGACCGTACGTTTCGGCTCATGGCGATGCGAGTTGCGAGCGCGTATAGGACGATCTCGTTGGAGGCAGTCTGCGTTATCGCCGGCATGATCCCTATTGGCATCACTCTGGCGGAAGACAGAGAGTGCTACAGACGAAAGGAAATCAGGGGTATCCGAAAAACAGCGAGAGTAGAATCACTCTTGAAGTGGCAGCAGGAATGGGACACGGCGGAGAAAGGCAGGTGGACGTATGGGCTCATACCGGTACTATCGACCTGGCTGAACAGGAAGCACGGGGAGGTGAATTTTCATCTGACACAGTTCCTGTCTGGACATGGCTGCTTCAGGCAATATTTGCACCGGTTCGGGCACGCAACGTCGCCACTCTGTCCGGAGTGTGAAGATGTGGAGGAAACACCAGAACACGTGGTATTTGTGTGTCCCAGGTTCACCGCAAGACGCGAGGGGCTGCCTGCCCTTCATGCCGGGAACATAGTAGAGAAAATGTGTCGCGATGAGGGCACCTGGAACGCTGTGAACAGTGTAATCATACACATCATGTCCGAGCTACAGCGGAAGTGGAGGGCCGACCAGCGTAGTAATAACCCCTGACCATAGAAGAGGAACAAATGCGAGGGCTGTTGCAAAGTGTAGTACCCCACGAGAGTCGTTGTGACGGAGTGCGCGTTATGTTGGAGGGCACTGCCTAATCGGCGCTCCGTTGGGAAGAGAAATCCTGCGAGGGTGGCTGTGACGGGGCGCGCGTCAAGTTGGAGGGCGCTTCCTAATCGGTTCACGTCTCGACAGGTGAGAAACCCCGCGAGGGTGACTGTGACGGGTTGCGCGTCAAGTTGGAGGGCAATTCCTAATCGGTACACGTCTCGACGGGTAAAAGGAAGCCTGTGCAGCAGATGTGCGTGGCGGAGTACAACGGAAACGTAAATGAGATGTATAGAGAAAAAGGGAAGGATCAACGCTAGTTAGCGTTGAAAACTCGTGAAGTGCATGAGCACAGCCGCCCCCTGAAGTAGTCGCCTAGATGTGGTCCCGGGGGGAATGAGGCTACGAGTAGAGGGCTTGGTTTTTGTGGGTGCGATCCCCACTCGACGTTTGGGTTATCCCTTCCCAGATAAGGCTGGAAGAGCGTTCCTCACCTCTATAAAAAAAAAAAAAAAAGACGCGCATGGTCTCACATACATAACACATGCAAACGCGCACACTCTCTCACACAAAAAACACATCGCAGCTGCTCACTGCTCACCCTCTCACTGTGTTTGTGTTTACGTCGAGAATACGACCATTTACGACCGTTTACGAATGTTCACGACGACCGCGCTTTTTTAGCGATTTTATTTATAGTATATAAGATTATGATAATCGTCAATAAATAACATAGTTGCCCCAATATCGCTCAACAAGACCAATTCCAATACATTCCAATAAGCAAGAAGCATTGAGTTGTAGCATGCATCAAATCGAATAGGTAGAATCCCGCCTTAAAGGATCCAGAAACTTTCTTCGAATTTTTACGAGTTTTTTCGAAATAAACATTGTCCGTTTCGAATCGCTACTCAGGGACAAAGAATAAATAACTTCTGGTAGTCTATTATCGAAGCCTTCTTTTTTTTTAGCTTCTTTTGACTACTAAAACACGGTATCCGAAGTGTTTTTCGTGCGTTAAACAAAAAAGAATCTGAGGGAGAGAATTCGATAGATTGGATGGTATTCTTATTGTTGTTAATAAAAGTTCTAGGAAAATTATTTTGTGGTGTATCCTTTGGAAATCTCTAACCACACGCATGTCTGTATTGAACGCTATACTCGTAAGTTTACGTTTATGACAAGCTATGATTATGATTATTGACTTGCTCATTGAACAACATTTCTTCCAATTTGTATCTAATTTCATTCATACAACTGCTGGGTTAATAATTTCTGGTTAACAATCACCATCCCAAATTTTTAGTATGTTCAATCATCAACTGCATGTTTTTTCATGTTTTCTATAATGTTTGCACATTGACAGAAAATGTACTTTATATTTTTCAAATTTGTGCGAAAAATATACTTTACGTTTATTTTATTTTCTATGCCCATGACTAGAGCGACGTATCGAATACATTCAAAAATCAAAACCAAAACCTATTCAGTTGTTTTTAATACTTATGGTGGATACTTTTGTGGGAAAATTCTGCAAAAATATTGTTAGTAATGAAACTGGTTAGAAAAAGAAACAAATGAATATTGAAAAAAATTGTTTTTTTTCTTGGAAATCAAATAATTTTCACAAAATAATTCACGACACAATTTGCCATCTCTCCACCAGGTTATGGTCATCAGGATGCCGCTCGCGCTATCAAGGACCCATAGGGAGGTTAAAATTTTTAAAAAGACCTTTTTGTATTATAGGTACGTATTTGATGTCGCAACTCCCAATAATGAATCAAATGTCCCATTCTCTCCGATTCCCATTACAGATATAGTGACGATAGTAGCGTCAATAGTGGTTCTAGTGATGAGATCATCCAGCCAGGTCTTTGCAACGACGGCATTGCGTGGCCTGCGATTCTTCCAGATCCTGCGTATGGTGCGGATGGACCGACGCGGTGGCACATGGAAACTGCTAGGGAGCGTCGTTTATGCTCATAGACAAGTAAGTACACCCGGGCATCACGCGAGCAACACGTGGTCCGGCACTAATGATGTTGGTCACTGGCTTTGGTCAGTCGTTTTGACGCTGCTTGCGATCCTTGCGACTTGGTATCGATTTCTCGCAGCCCGGAGCAATGGGACTTTTTATATTCCTCCCACTCCTATTCTTCGAAAGCGAACATAATTTCACGTCGTCCGTTATCGGCATTTTGTTGCCGGGTTTGCCTGAGAGCAATGGCACGGAATGCGTCCGCCGAAGCGAAGATATCATTATGTCATCGAAATGGGATGAAATGTGAAAAATGGAAAAGTACCGGAAGATATATGAAAATATACATCCAGATTGTCGTAAAAGCTTTCTGATGTTGTACTTCGCTTTTCGTTTCTTTTTTTTTTTTCTTCTGCCATCACCGTAAATGTGGATATTGATTTCTCCCTCTTCGCTTGTTGGTAAACTTATCCCGAGTGGAAGATTGAAAAGTCATTGCATTACACACATTCAGACTGTGTTCGACCTTTACTTTCTTCTCTCCCTGTTCAAATACGACTCTTTCCGGGTCGGAATTTACCGACAGTATCACTGGAGTGCGATAATTTATGGAATTAAATCTTTTCATTCTGAATTTTCTCCATCAAAAAATTAATTCGCTTCCACAATAGACACAAAAAGCCACCTCCCCCTAAAGAGAGCGAACAAAACAAACACCAATTCGGCCAGAATTCCCATTTTTCATTGTTATATTCTCGCCTGTCCGATAGCAATCTGAATGAGGTGGTGCTTGCTATCTGCACTCGGCGCAAACTTTATTCATTTTATGCGATCATAACAATTAACATCTCATCTACTCCCTGCGCTCGGCCGGAACATATTTCCGGACCACCCATCCCGGTCGGCCTCTCAGACTCTCCAGCCGTAAGAAGCACCCAGCTACTGACCAGGGCGGGATGGTATTTGTTTGTAGCCCCATTATAAAAGTCTGTGTGGATAGAACGGTTCCACTCCTCGTTTGGTCCTCTTCCACGCAATTGAGCTTCCGGCAGATGCTTGTGCGGCTGGAATCTTTTTTCTCCACCATTGCCGAGGCACGAGCATCGTCGTACACTTATGAATTGCTCTAGTTGTTCGCCTCCGGGCTCTCTGTGCCAGAAGGAGAAGAAGACCGGGCCTCCTTACTTGCTGTTAAGCTTCCGGTATTCTTCATTTTTTGTTGCTTTATTTATGCGAAGGTGCACTCTTGATTCGAGGGTTGAAAACTTTATTAAATTGGGTAAGCCGCCATGATTTATGGGCCTATTAGTTCTAAGCCAGGATGGTCTAGTGGGTATGGTATGATGCGCTGCACTGTTCACTAACCACGGATACAAAGTTGTGATTCGATTCCATGCTGGGTTTATTCTTCGCATGATTCGATATCCAAGTGCCGACAAACAACGTGAAACTAGTTTTAGACGAACAGAAGGGAGTGTGAAACAAATATAAACGGTTGTGTTCCGAACTTAGCTTTCTATTTTTTCATCATTTGCTGTAACCTTTTCCAATTTGTCCCACTGTTTTATAGTCAACAAAGACCTTCAGCACGTTTTGAAATATCATGAGGTCACATCTTCACAATTCGGTTTTTTTCTTTTGAATAATATCGATGTTTTTTTGCGTATAATCGTGATGAATCACCAAAACTATACTACAGAGTATCACAAACTTGCGTTATTAGTTTCGAAATTATTTTTTTGTATTCAAAAGGGCTTAAAACTTGAAAATTCAGTCATTGCATACAAAACCGATATAATGGTTCTCAGATATTCGTGAAAAGGTGTATTTTTGTTCTTTATCGTAATAGAGAGAGATTTGCGGCAGGATAGCACTTGGATTTTGCTACGATAATGCACCAGCTCATCTATCGTACACCAAGCATCGTACTTTTCAGATATGGCCCCGTGTGACTTTTTCCTATTTTTCGAGATTCAAAATACCGCTCTTGGGACCCGTTTTGACAGCATTGAATACAAAAAAAAACTAATTCGCTGAAGCCATTTTCTGAGTACAGCTATAAAAAGTGTTTCGACGACTGAATTGTTAGATGGAAAAAGTGTATTGGTTCAGAAGGTGTCTATTTGGAAGGCGATAATATAAATTTAGATGATAAATAAAGCAATAGGAATAAATATATGATCGCCTGTGACCGAATGTGTGTCAAATGCGAGAAACCACCGATAGTGCATTCGCGATGAATAGTTCATTAGACATATATGCATTGACATAAGGAAGCAAATTACGACATATGGCCAGCTTGTTTATTGTTCTCGCGAGAGCAAGAATAAATCCCCAGCCTGAGGGCATCCGTATACTAGCACATAGGATTTGACAGCGTCAAACATGTCCGGGTCGCAAATGCAATTTGCGACCACTGTCACTCGCGAGAACTGCCAAACTCTCAAGCTGGTGTAAAACAAGGCACTTAACATACTACCAGGTGGGTCAAAACGTGAAGTGGTTTTCTGCAGCCATTTAAAAAATACACAAAAGTAAATTAAGACGATTGAGCACAATTTGTGGAATATACTGATACTTTATGAAATACTCATTGCTATATTCATTATATTCATTACGTTTTACGCTGCAAGCGTTTCATTTATTGTCTTTGCGTTGAAGGCACCATAATGATTTGCGCCATTTGGAAAACGAAATTAAGGACGAAATTAACACACTTCTAGAACAAAAAATAATGAATGAAAATTTACTTTTCTGTATTCAATATGTATTCTATGTAATAGAGTAATACGTTTCCTCGAAAATTGTGAAATAATATGAAACTGAAATTGTGTTTGATGCTGATTTTATATTATAATGGTGAGTTTTTGTGATTATTGTGTTGTAAAATATTTGGAAATATACAACCAAATGGCTAAGTAAGCGTCAGGACTACGTGTTTTAAGTAATCGAATAACTTAAAAATCTACATACTATTTATAAGATTTCAAAACTCCCTTCTTTAAATTTTCACGAATTTAACGATTGTTTCGAGTTAAATATGACGTTTACGTTTACGTGCGTTTTAAGCCAGATGTAAAGAAGGTATTTTAGTGCGGTGATAGCTGTGTTCTTCGGCTGAAAAGTAAAGCTAAAAATTTGTTTCGTTTCGAGTGATGTCGTCACACAACTGATCCGGTTCGAATTTTCGATTGTCATTCTGTGAATGGTGCTGCATAGTATAAATTGTGGATTAGATTTTTACGGAAATGATGTTTGATGATGAGCGTTGGAGATGTTATTTTGCAAAGATATACTAAAAAAACTAATCAAATATTCAATAATTCGTTTAATATGAGAAGATTAGTTTCAAAAAATTATTTCTTTTTATTTTTGATTTGCGTATACCTGAAGGAAAATGATCGGCCACCCCTGACACGAGGAATAGTGTTGGTGTAGTTCATTTAGCGCTACCCAGACTGCACCGAACTACCTTACAGTCCAAAAAATTAAGTTCATAAAATGATTAGAATCTAATCAAACAGGCAATGAAATTGAACATCTCATCGAAGGAGAAAGGCTCTGAGACTTGCTCAGTTGCCTTCGAAGAGAATTAGTTTTGTCAGCTTCTGTCTAATAGACGGTTTGAAGTCAATCACGTTTTGTGCATATACTTCCATCCTGTTATTTATATACGTACTGCATATAATTTGCAGCAGATGAAGTTGGTGATTGATGTCACATGGAAGAAGTATGTCAAGACGAGTGCTCCTGGCCAGTGATTTTCTCAAAACGACTTGAGCATCAATATTGCGTTTTCTTTGTCCTCCAGCTATCGCCTGAAAAAGTGTATTGTTGTTATTAGTTCTTTCTTTAAGCTACCAATGAATATTGTACCATAAATTCAAATTCTGCTGCCTTTTGGATCATAATCATTGCTTCTGAATCCAACAGAAAACTTTTACAATCACAGCATGCAATTTTGGAATGGACTTGTTTTGTAAGCCTTTCAATATTGGTTTCAAATGCATATGAGGTGATATCATCGTGACAAAATACCTCCCACTCCTTGCCAGTTCCGTAGTCCTCTGAACTATCACTTAAAACCTCTGGTAGGTTGAGGTGATTCGTTGCAGGCTCAGAACAACTCAAAAGTGGTATGATACTAAGATCCGTGCAGTTGGCGTACACAGAACCCGTTATTTCGATGTGCCGAAGTAGCCTTTTATAGCTTGCCTTGAACTGCACAGCATTCGGATTGTTGTTTGAGCCAGATTTTGATCGGATATATCCAAAAAATTGTTCGAGATGGTCCTGACTAAACCTGAAAAATAGCCTAAGCTATGACTGAGCCAATTAAAAAGATGTGAGAGCTAACCTGTATGTATATATTGCATTCAAGATGGTATTTTCTTCGCAGTATTCTCGACATAAATTTCGGAACGACTCAATTGCAACCAGGAAACCTAGAAAGCCGGTTCGATTTCTAGATTTGAGTATTGAGGTACCATCATTTCGTTTCAAGCCTGGAAATAAAATGTTCTAATAGTTTTTAGTTCCAAATTTACAATAAGTTATACCTTTTATGTACAGCTCCACAAATCGAAAAGCAGGTGTGAGAAGGTCAATATTTTCAATCGAAATAGCTTTCTTGAAATCCTTTGCGTCCTGGTTCATGCTGTTGAATATATCGAATATATCGTTGAAGACACTTAAAAATTCGATGGTGGCAGTGCATTCCTTAAAGTCTGGTTCGGAAATTAAACGCTCCAGTGCTGATGCGACACCATTACTCAGCGTTTGGATGGCCAATATGGCTTTCATTTTATTATTCTCGAAAAAGACGTGATTGTCTGAAAGTTTTTTTTGCCATCTTAAAGCCTCTTCTATTCTGGTATGCATTCAATTTTTCTATGTACTCCCATTTTACCTCGCCGTTCTTTGAGTACAGAACTTTTTTAGCGTGAAGTGTATTACGTACTAGTTTAAGCATATGTACTACATCAAGCAATATATACACTTCATATGAACTGCAAACGTGAGTAAAACTGGTTTTTAGCGGATGGCCAGAATCAATCCGGAGGTTGCACCCCAGAGCGTTGGCAGTTGCTATATTCGTCTTTGTACCATCGAATGTTACTGCTACCACTTTGACCCCCGCTTCGTGCAGATTTTGAAGAACTATTATCATTAAGTTCTTCTTGTCCTTCGCCTTCACACCATCGGTAAGGAAGTATCCTACAGGAATCTTCCAACATTCTTCTATCCCCGAGACCATGAATACGAGGGCCTCTTTAGCTGGTGTAATGCTTTCATCCAACGTGTTTGAGGTGACGATTCCTTCGAAGATGCTTTTATATCGATTCCATTGAACCTGCTGACGAATCGCCATTTCGTCCATCAGTAGGCATCCCAGCAACTCTTTGCCTTCTGCCGCTTTCTGTGCCGCTTTTTGTTTGAGCACCGCCAGAGCTTGGCCAGTGATCCCCGGCTCTCCGTCCGCGTTTACATACCATCGTCTGATAGTCCTTGGGTGAGGCAACGTATTCCCAAAAATTTGTCGAACGTATCCATATCCTCGAGGGGAATGAAAATGGAGCGTTGTTGCAAATTTTCGTAATGCCTCACTGAAAGGCTGACCTCTCCTCATGGCACACAACTCCTTCAAAACTCCGTTATTCTTGGCAAATCTCTGGTAATATAGAAACAAAAATCATATAATTATATCCATAGAACATCAGTTTCAATATTCAGAGAATAGCGTAAATACAGTTAAAATAAGTGAAACACTTACCAGAATTTCCTCCGATTCGGGAAGCAATTTTCTATTTTGAGGCTTCAGCATGAACTCCTCCATAGCTTTTATTCTATCCTTCAAACGTTTGTTGTGGTCTCGCAGACGTTTGATCGTTTTCCGGTATCGAACAAACTGTGTCTGCATTTTCGGAAGAGCTTTAGAAATTTGCTCATTCTCCCAACTGTAAACGAGAAGAAGGATCTTACGCCATTCAGTGGCGTCGACTTTCGGATTTGGTAAATTAATAAACACAAACGCTATTCGTACAAGCGTCGCCTCTCTACTGTATACTGTCAACTGACATCTGATCTTTAAAGAAAAGACTCTCGGGGCTTAAATACTAGTTTACAAAAATAGGCTTAAACTCTACACAGAATATTTACAAATTATGCTGGGCGGAGCATCGCACCAGCAGTTAGAGTGGGCTGTGATGGCCTTGGTCAGACGCGTTCTTCGGAGAGAGAGAGAAAACACTTCTTTGTGGGTCAAAGTAAATAGGAAAAGAAAGTGCTGAAACATGTGTGCCGGATGCGCGCCACATGTTTGGTTAAATTTCTGCTGCTAGCTAAACTCGCAGCGGGGCGGAAGGAAGACAAACTCGCCGCTGCCGTTGGTGCGCGTCGAGTTATACAATCATAAATAGTAAACGAACCCTTGGGCCAGATTGCTGGCTCGGGTATCGTATCACATTTTATGTTTATATCGCCCAGCGCCCTCGGGGGTGGTTTATTGCCTTAGAGGTCTTGAATATTGATGAGTTGGGTTTAAGCGTGATCATATTACACCTTTCCCCTTTCGGAGAATGACGTAACATTGAGAAGTCATTCAAGTTAAATTAGGTGGAAAGATTCGTCTGACCTTACAATTTTAGTGTTTATTCAATGTTTGTGATATGTACATTTTTCGTGTATTCAGGTAAAAATTAAGTTTGTTTATAAAGATTATCCTTATAATATGATTATACGTATTGTCTTCGTTGGGTGTTCTATTTGCTTATAAATATATTTATTTTTAATATTTGTTTAATATATACATTTTACATTTGATAATAACTGTCGGAAGGATTAACTGCTAACTAGGTATCCCTTTCCCCTTAGGGTGGGGTTGCTCATATGGTATTATTCTGTTTTTATGTACAGTCTGGACTTTATTGGTTTGATCATCTCTTATTGTTACGTTAGGGTGTTTAATGTCAATTATTATATATGGTCCTACGTATACTTTGTCTAATTTGGATCTGTTTTCGTTTGATAGAAATACTAGATCATTAATGGCTACTTTTGATGGTCTAGCCATGGTTTTCTGTGTCTCATTTCTGGCTTTTCTTACCTTATCAATTATTTCCCTAGCGGTATTTGATGCTATTTGTAGTTTATATTTAAGTTCTTTGTAATATAAATCCATGTTGTAAATTGGTTCTACATATGTGCTTGTTGTGAGGTTTTGTGGTAATTTAGCATTCGTTCCAAAAACTAACTCGAATGGAGTGTATGAGAAATCTGTGTGTGGTGTTGTGTTGTAGCAGAATGTGTAGTAAGGCAACCATTCATCCCAGTCACTCTGTGCTTGGTTGACGAATTGCCTTACGTACTCGTTAAGACAACGATGGTTCCTTTCCAGGCTTCCTATTGATTGAGGGTGATATGGAGTGGAAAAATTTTGTTTAAGCTTCAGTAATGAAGCTATGTTTTCGAATAACTCGTTCTTATATTCAGTTCCTTGGTCTGTTTGGATGAGTTTTGGAATTCCATAGACCAGAATTAAGTTTTCTATGAAGGCTTTGGCTATGGTGGATGCTTGTTTGTCTATTGTGGGTTTAATAATGATGTATTTTGTTAAGTTGCATTGAATGGTCAGTGCGTATCGGTTTCCATTATTGGATCTGTTAAATGGTCCAATTGTGTCAATCGATACGCAGTCGAATGCTTTTTGGGGTGTTTTAATTTCGACGAAATTTTCGTTTGTTCGTATTGTGTGTTTATTTTGCTGGCATTTTATGCACTTCTTGATGTAGCTACTGATATCTTTTTTCATGCCACTCCAAGAATAGAGTCTGCTTAACTTTTTGTATAGTCTGGTGACTCCTGTATGTCCACCAGTGGGTGTATCGTGATTGTTTTTTATAATTTCGAACCTTTCGTTTTGGCTTTCTATCACACGCTTGGGTGTGTAGAGCACTATTTGCAAGTCTTTGAGCGTGTCATTACAAATCTTCTTAAAGGTTTGCACGCTGCATATTTGGAAAATTACGCTTGATAACGCTAGAGCTATCATGCTAATTTTCAAGTTTTTGGCCATATTTTCAACTTTCTTTACTAGTTTTCCCAGGGATTCTTTTGTGTTGCTTGCATTTTCAATTATTGTCGACGACTTTTCTTCGGTTCTTTTTTTATTCATTATTGCGCATTTCAAATTTTTGTTTCCGCTAGCGTTTGTTTCTTTATTCATTTCTAATGCGCGTCCGCATAGAAGTTTAGGTAGGTTTTGCCATTCTCGGGGTTCAATAGCCTCGTACGCTCTGAGCTGATCAGACTCAGTATCGTCGGGGTTTGAATTATTGTCTGTAATTTCTGTGTCGTTATTCGTTTCGTTTAGTTTTCTAGTCATTGCTCTGGTTTGTATACCCAGGACTTTTATAGTTTTAAGTGCCTCGGAATTAATTGCTATTCGTGATAGCGCATCTGCAGTCACATTTAGCTTACCTTGAACGTATTTTACATCAAAATGGAATTCTTCAAGATCCAACCTCATTCTTGTGAGTTTTGATGAGGGATCTTTCATTGAAAATAAATATACTAACGGTCTGTGATCCGTTTTTACTGTGAATTTCCTCCCGTAGAGGTATGGTCTAAAGTACGTAATTGCCCAGTGAATTGCTGTCAATTCCTGTTCAATTGTCGATTTATTGGCTTCACCTTTTGTGAAGGCTTTGCTTGCGTATGCAATGGGTAGTTCTATACCGTCGTTTTCTTGGGCTAAGACGGCGCCGCATGCTATTTTTGAAGCATCGGTTATTAGGGTGAATTCTTGTGTGAAATCGGGGAATTTGAGAACTTTTGGTGAGATAAGTTCGTTTTTCAATTTATTGAATGCATTTTGGCATTCGGGAGACCAATCAAATTTTGCGTTTTTTCTGAGCAATTTGTTTAATGGGTACGCTATTTCTGCGAAATTTTGTATGAACCTCCGGTAATAGTTGCAAAAGGCAACAAAACGCCTCACTTCATCTGCTGATGATGGTGTGGGGTAGTTTGTTACCGCTGAAAACTTTGATTGGTCGGGCTGTATACCTGCCGCTGAAATGTTGTGACCTAGATATGTTACGTCTGGTCTGAAGAAGGAGCATTTTTTGGGATTTAATTTTAAGTTGTAGTTTTGTAATTGTTTGAAAACGTTTTCCAAGTTAATAAGGTGATGGTTTATTGAGCAGCCGACGACGATGATGTCGTCGATGTAAAGGAATGCACATTCAGGTGGGAGTCCGCTAAGTGCTATGGACATCATTCTCTGAAAGCTATTTGGTGATATATTTAGACCGAATGGTAACCTATTGAATTCGTAGTGACCGTTAGAGGTCGAAAATGCTGTGTACTTTTTTGATTTTTCGTCAAGTTCGATTTGGTGGAAACCTGACATTAAGTCTAGGGTTGTAAAATATTTGGCTCTGCCCAAATGATCGAGGATTTCGTCGATTCTTGGTAGGGGGAATTTATCTGGGGTTATCTTTTTATTTAGTTGTCGAAAGTCAACCACTAATCGCCATTTTTTATCTTGAGTATTTGATTTCTTTGGGACTAAGAGGATGGGAGAATTGTATGGTGAGGTGGAATTTTGGATTATTTTGTTATTTAGCATGTGGCTGATTTGGTTATTTATTTCTGAAATTTGTGCTTCCGGGGTTCGATAATTCTTTATGTAAACGGGTGTCTTGTCTTGAAGGTGAATGGTTTGCTTGTAGAAGTTGTTGGTTGTCAATATGTCGTCTTCTAGTGCAAAAATGTCGTTGTATTTAGTGCATAATTCTGTTAATTTCTCCTGGGCATGTTGGGGTGTATGATTCAAATTGAGTTCCTTAATCAGTTTCTCGTGTCTACCTTTTGGGTTTTCTCCTAATTCCGTTGTAATGTGATTTATGGTGTATTCTTTAAGGGGGATAGTGGTGGGGGCGAAGGTTTTTGGGATTGATGTTGGTGTGGTATTTGTGTTAATTATTGTAATGAATTGTGAGTTTGGGTTTATTATTGTGTTTGCGCAAAAAATGCCTGGTTTGATTTCTTGTGCGATCACAAGGGCATCATCGTTTAGGTTGAGTGACGGGAAGTGTTTTATAATTTGGCATCTAGGGGGAATAATGTAATTGTTTTCCCAGCTATCTTGAATCGGAATTTCAATTTTGGTGTTTTCATAGTTGAAGGTCATTAGCCATGTTTTGAGGCATAGGTTACATTCATATTTGGTGAGGAAATCTCTGCCTAAAATGCCATCTGCAATTATAGGAAACTTGTTGTTGACGATTTGAAATTGGTGTGGAATTTGGATATCGTCAAAAATGATATTTGTATTTGTGCTCGCTATGGATTCGGTCTTTCCCTCCGTAACTCCATTAATAATGCATCTATTTCCGGGGTGTATTAATTGTTTTCCGTTAATTTTTTCTTCTTTTACTATTGAGATGTCAGCGCCTGTATCAATTATTAATATACATGGTTTGCTTGACATTTGTAAGTATAGTGTAACGAACATTGAACAATTCACGTCGCATTTAAAAATATTTAATGTTGGTCTCCGTAATGTTTGTTTTCCTCCAATGTCAATGCCGGTTCGGACTGGAGGGCATCCGTCGGTTGTGACTCGTTTCCCGTTAGGCGGATGTATTGCTGAGGGCGGTTAAAATTTGTATTCCGCCTATTGTTGTTGTTGTTATTTCGCTGTGGGTTTATGTTTGAGAATTGGTCTCGAACTTGGTTATGCTGGCCAAAACGGTTATAGTTATTACGCGGTTGGTTTTGGAAATTACTTTGGTTGAAATTGTTGCGGTTGAAATTGTTTTGGTTTCTACCGCGGTTATGGAAGTCGTTTGGCCTGCGCCTGTAATTATTATAATGTGTGTCAACGTTGTTGTTGAAACGGTTGGCGTTTCTGTTGGTTTGCGAGTATGCAAATACTGATGCGCTCGCATTATTTAAGTTTTCCTCCAACGCTTTAGTCATCGCGTCGGAGTATGAATTGAAATTCCCTGCTCTTATGATGAGCGAGGTTTTTTCGTTTTTTAACCCTCCGGCTAAATGTTTGACGCCTTCTTTGTTTGCCATAGATTTGGCAACTTGGGGCGGAATTTCTTTAGCGGTGTACGCTGTTTCCAAACTGAACACCAATTTTTCTAAATCCAGGCAAAATTGTTCGATTCCACCGTTTTGTTTCAAGTTAGCCATTTTAGCTAGAACTTGTTCCGGTGGGCTGGTCGTTATTTTAGCTTTTAAAATTTTGCTTATCTCGCTCACCGATGTCGGTGTTTCAGTGAATGCATTTCTCGCCCGTCCCTCTAGTTTGGTTAGTATGACGTTAATTATGGTTGCTTTGTTTTCCGGTGTTTCAAATGTTTTCACCAAGTTTAAAGCGTCAGCGAAGGCTTTCAGTTTGTCTATGTTTCCGTCGAATTGCGGAACTATAGACGATGTAGTCTTGATTATTTCGAGTATGCTAGCCATTTTCGGTTTTCTTTGTAACCTGAGGCAAAATAGGACGGCTAGCGCCCTCGGGGGTGGTTTATTGCCTTAGAGGTCTTGAATATTGATGAGTTGGGTTTAAGCGTGATCATATTACACAACGTCCGGTAGCAACATCTCCAGCATATCGGATAGTCCTGAATTTATTTAATGACAATTGATGACAATTCATATAAAATTATTAATTAACAACCATAACGACGATATCTATACCTCAATGGTCTTTTCTTAGTGACACTTTTTCCGGAAATATGATCCACAACCTCGGACGACACTGAAGGTATCACGGGAGATGCTTGTCCGTCGGTTGTGGTAGCGCTAAAAAGTAATAAATGATATAAAATCCATAGTTCACTGTAACTAACGTAACTCAATTATACCAACCCCAACACTCCGCAGTGATTCCCAAAGATCGTGGGTACCGCAGTGTTAACCAACGTATGCTTCAGTTTGGTTTTTTTCAAGCAATCTTGGGAGAAGTGCATGGAGCAAATTGCTGCCGTTCCGAAATTAATGGCCATGTCAATTATGCGTTTGTCATTAGCTGCAATAGCTCGCACCCATTGCAGTCGTCTGTTCGTATCTTTCGGAAACCGATGCCGCGAATAGGAACGATGATCCGTCATACACCGAAAACTATTTGGGCACGACGGCACTAGACACTTCATGATTAAATCGCAAAATTCAACTCAAAATTCAAAAATTTAACACGTCCGTTGTTTTTTTTAGCTTGTTTTCACTTTTCATCCAAGGCGTATACTTCTAAGCATCTCAATATGGTGGTGGGTCAACATTTCACAACCATACTGTAGCCATTTTTAAAATATACGAATTACCTGTAAACAAAACATAATACACTTGTGCACGGTTTGTGAACTCTATTCAATAGAACGTTTTATTCGGCAAACGCTTCATTTTTTCCGCACGCAAAACGCAAATTTTCGAATAAAGCATGAGCAGCAGCTAAATACAACTGAAATTATTGAAATAATGCAGAATTCATTCAAACCCTTTTATTTCACTTAAATTCTTTCAATTTCTTAAGTTGGTTTACATTATAATATAATACTACATTTCAAGTGATCAACCTAGGGTTCTACGTTTTATATTATCATTCAGACCCTTGTGATCATCATGATCATTACATTTCACATAATTTTTTTTTCAAAAAACAATTCTTTTTTTAGTTAGCGAATGGGCGCACCTTGTTCCATAGATTTGCCTTGAGTTCGCCGAGTAATTTGATAGGTTTGGCAATGACAGCTAAATTTGTAGCACATCTTGACTCGCGGATCATATCCCCTTGCCCGGGGCTTGTAAATCCCCAATGAATTATCTTCAAGTGATAAACAAGTGAGTTGAAAAAAAAATAAATACACAGTTTGTAAACAAAACACAATACGCTAGTGCCGAAAAGCTCGCTCCTGATCAGTCTGTCTCTTCCACGCTTCAAGCGAATAATTCCCCTTCTGCTTTCTTCCGTACTGTTTTCAAATACCGCTCCCCTAACCAACTTAGTGACGAAACGGCCTCACCTTAGGATATACCTTCTGGGCGCCTTGATCACAGTAGCTATTTAGGCGTAAGGGTGGGTTTAGACTAGTGATATATTCATGTGAAGAAATATTATGAGATTTATAGAAATCGCATCAACCGTTTACACTAGCGAGAACTTCTATAATGAATATGTTCATATTTTCGATGAATTTATTCACCTGAAGTAGAACTGCATCCAACTTCAGTGATTTCTCACCTGTGAGAAATTCACAAGCGTTTACATATGCTGAATTTATTCAAGTTATATATACCTCGAATAAGTGTATCATATTTATTCTCACCCGTTTACACCTATTTTCACGTGAATAAATCCATCTATAGCTATAGATCTCCCTAATGTAAACCCGCCATAAGAGTTTTTCCTTCTGTTCTTCCATAATCCAGTTAGACCGGACAGCGGAGTCAGTTGATTGATCATTGTTGAGTTATTTATAGAACAACAGCCCGATGTGTCTTGCAGAGCAGAGCAGTTGTATGGATGAATCGATTTTATTTCGACCGTGGATCGATCTCCATCGCTGATGATTGTTGCGTGGACGTAGTTATTCTGTAACAACACAAAGATGGTGTGAATGAGGGCCCTGAATTTTGAACTCACGATCGATCGCTTACTAGGCGAACGCGCAACCAATGCGGCTACGGAGATCCCCTTCCCGACGCGGTTCTTGTTCCTAATTTCGACCGCGCTTATATCGTTCGTACATATATCCATTGTGATTCAAGCTTACCACATTTGCATGGTTAACCTTGTTAAAATAACTCAACAATGATCAATCAACTGTCTCCGTTGTCCGGTGGTCCAACTGGATAATGGAAGAACAGAAAGAATACTCTTACGCCTAAATGGCTACTGTGTGAATGTACCATATGTAATGGTATAGAAGGAATACTGGCTAATGACAACTGTGTAATGTGCTAATTATAGATATGATAACGATGTGACATGTACACGATTAAAATTCGGCTCTGTTACATCTAAAATGCTAATGAGCCTTAAATAAATAAATGGGATAAAAAAAACCTTGTTAAGAATTGAACCGATAGCGCTGTTTGTGTTTGTGTGGGAAGGACTGTTGTACATTCATTGAGTTCTTTTAATTCGTTTTCATAGATTCAATTATTCATGCGCTGAAGGTTTGTGTTTATATATATATATATATATATATATATATATATATATATATATATATATATATATATATATATATATATATATATATATATATATATATATATATTGTGTATTTGTGTTTATATATATATTTTGAAGCGTGACATGGTTCAAACTGGTAACATTTTTCAGAAATAGAATTTTTTAGATTTTGTTAAATTCTGGATGTCACTATCGATTATGGTTCGTATCGCTCAACTGATTCTGGAGATTCTGGAAGTCGGAACAAGCTCCTGTGAACATGGAATATGGAAAAGGAAGGAATTTGATATTAGGCAAAACTATCACGCGGCACCGCAAACCACACCAAAATTCAATTACTAGTTCGATGGAATCTAGGTCCTAGTTTCGAGCTTACCACTTTTCACAAAACGTGATACTGTAATGTAGACCTAGGGATTCCAAAGTCTTGGAAGCACGTTTGACAGAAACTCCACCAACGATAGCCTCTTTTGCAAGAGTGAGGTTCTCCTGGGACCCACTCTCCCAATTCGATTTCCTTGGGAGCTGCGAGGCATTTGAAATAGATGGAAAATATGTCCCAATAACCTTCAACTAACTGGGAATACATTTTTTAGGGAGCCTATTTCTATTAATTCGTTGCTTTAACTTAACTCAACTGGAATCCCGGTGATAGTTAACAATCCAGGGGACAAACTGGAGAACAACGAAAAAGGATTTGAAACCTCGTTCAAGAATCAAAGCTTCAATTCCACTGCCGAAAAATTATATCCAATTGCACATAATCAGCACTCGCGTTTGTTTTGATTAATATTTTAACATTTGACAAATCACGGTGGGTTGGATTTGATTTAAAACATCTAAAATAATAAATACTAACATGTACAGTAGGGTGCCAATGAAAATGGTCATCTCGAATTTCAAAAAGTTACCCCATAAAAAATGTTCACCACCTCGAAAAAACACCCTATGCAAAATATCAGCTCAATCGGACTTAAGTGAGAGTGGCGCAAAGCGGTCAAAGTTTGAGTTTTTTAAAAATCGAAGGTTTTCGAAAAAAAACTTTTGATGCCAAATGTCTTAAAATGGCATGAAACGTCGAGATCTAGTGTCATCTCGAAAAAAAAAATTGTCAAAAATCGGCACTCTGGGACTTTTTTTTTCGGAATACGAAACGAAAAGTATGGTTTTGGGTGCCAATAAAAATAGTTATCGCGATTTTCATTCGCATTTAAATTTTAGGGTTGATCTTTTCCCATACATTCATTGGCATCCTAATATACAGTGTTCAAAAAGATTGTTAGTTAGAGTTTTATGGTAAAACTCAAAAGGTGCCGGTCTTACCCTCAGTGCGCCGTTTTGTTCGCAAACTTGTTGCCATTTAGAAGGCAACTTCATTATCCCCCCCTTATAAAACCCCCCTCCTTATTTGCAAAAAACTCAGACAGCCAGTTTTCGCAAGCCTCTTTTGAGGCCAACTTAGTATCACCAAGAGCGTTTTGAATGGACCGGAAGAGATAATCACTTGGAGCCAGGTCCGGACTATACGGTGGGTGCATCCCATCCGAGCTCCCGTAGCTTCTACCGGGTAATCAAAGATGTGTGAGGCCGAGCGTTGTCCTGGTGGAAAACAACACCATTCCTATTGATCATTTCTGACCGCTTCTGGTCAATCGCCTGCTTCAAACGGTCAAGCTGCTCACAGTAGAGAACCGAGTTGAGGATCTGGCCATAGTTGAGCAGCTCATAGTGGATGACTCCCTTCCAATCCCACCAAACACACAGCAAAACCTTCCTGGCCGTCAATCCGGGCCTGGCGATGGTTTGGGCCGGATCACCGCGCTTCGACCACGACTTTTTTCGCTTTAGGTTGTCGTACGTGATCCACTTTTCATCAACAGTCACCATCTTCTTCAAAAATGGGTCGAGTTCGTTCCGTTTCAGCAGTGCATCGCAGGCGTTGATTCGGTCCAATAGATTTTTTGCGTGAACTCGTGCGGCACCCATACATCCAGCTTTTTTTGGAATCCAATCGTCTGCAAATGGTTCCAAACGGTTTTATGGTCTATACCCAGTTCCTGGCCAATCGAGCGAGGGCTCACGATTTTATCGGTTTCCACGACGATTGGCCTACCAGTACGGGGTGTATCTTTGACAGCCACTACACCAGAACGAAATCGATCAAACCAACGCTGTGCTGTGTGAATCGTTACAGTATCGGGTCCATAAACTACACGAATTTTATCGGCCGCCTTCGTTGCAGTTTTACCTCGCAGGTAGTAAAAACGTAAAATATGGCGAATTTCTTGCTCGGTGGACTTCACCTTTGATGCGCTATAACTTAAGACTGAAAAGAACAATCACAACACTGTTAAAACTTGTAGCACAGATTGTCGTCTTTAAATAGCCGTATAGTATGACCCGATGCGATAAGTACAACACAAGATATGCTTAGTTGTTGCCATATATTGACAATATACGACATTTATTTTTCCCCAACCCAATAAAAAAACAGCTTTTTTCGCTGCACTAGAAATATTGTTTTGGTTTTTGCATAACTAAAGGCGCAATAAGTGAAGTGTTTTTGGGGTCAACGGGCCGTGGCAACTATATTGCCACCAATTTTATCAGTTTTTTCAATAGTTAAATTTTTTTCAAATGTAAATATGGTTATTCCTCATGTAAGCATTATGTTCTCTGAAGTTGGAGTTGATTCGTTGCCTGGTTTTCACGGCCCGTTAAAGGGTTAACCCCGAAAACACTTCACTTTATTGCGCCTTTGGTTATGCAAAAACTTAAACAATATTTCTAGTGCAGTGATACCAATTATTCCAGCGATTTACAATATTTCCAATGCAGCGAAAAAACTTTTTTTTATATATTTTGAAAGAAAAAATTAAAATTTGAAATGTTCATCCAATACACCATTTATTTTATTGAAAAAAGGGCATGATCTTACACAGTAGATCCCAAATAGTACGTTTACAGTGAAAAACTTTTCAATATGATGCATTTGCAACCAATTGAAACAGAATTCTTCGCCTTCGCTCGAAAATCGTGTTTTTGTTACATAGAAATGACTTCCAAATTAATATCGTATATTTTTAGCAACCCAAAAAAATTTGAAGTATTGTCAGATACCTTCTGAAGGTTTTGGCTAAGTAAAATATTGTATGAATATTTCAAGTACAGCAAAAAAGAATATTTGTTGTTGGTGGCAATATAGTTGCCAGTACCCGTTAAAGGGTTAAATGAACTTTCCACGAGAAAGAGTGAATCACTATCCAAATGTCTACTTTTAGGCGAAAACATTGTTATTTTTAGTTTTTTTTTGTGGTTTTGTGATGTTAAGACCAAAGAGATCCTAGATTCGTTCCGTTTACAGCAGTTGAAAAGTATAGAACATATAATATGGGTAGTGAAGGCAAATTGGTCATGGGGGGCAAAGTGGTCATAGGTGAATAACAACTTACAATATTTTGTTTACTGAAGCTGATATACCTCATCACATTCTGCTCTTGAAGAAGATACTTTTGTGGCTTTGAACCTGAATAAATATTCAACTCCAAATAAACCAAGCCCCATTATGCGGAACGTTATGTGTTTATTACTACGTTTTTGAATGCAAGAGAAAATTTGAATTGAGACTCTAGGTGAATAGGCCAAGCTTATTTCATACATGTACCTACTATATCAAATATGATTTGAACAAATTTGGACGAAAAAAACGCATAAATCTATCACACTTAGCTTGATATGTGCGGGTGACCACTTTACCTTCAAGCAAAAAAAAAAAGTTTGATTTTTCACATTTTTTTTCTAATGATGAAAAGTGCACTATTCTGAATTTTTTATAGTAAAAGCCGTTTGCTATCTTGAAGAACAATGAGTTGAACTATAATATTCTTCGAGAAACGGGAATTGAATTTTCGGGAAGTTGCTGCGTATATATGAAATAAATAAATTTATCTGTCTGTCCTGATGCCCTTTATGGACTCAAGAACTACTGAACCGATTCTCATGAAAATTTGTATTTTTGGGTTTTCGAGTACGACGAACATTACTATATTACCAGTTTAACTCTATGACAGAAGAAATGAGGACTATCATTTATTAAAAAAATGGTGTTTGTATGGTTGAATTTATGTATGCTCTGTGAAAAATATTATCCTGTATATGTTGCATAAACTCTGAACCCATAACATAACATGAAATTCGTAGACAATAAATTTTAATTAATTTGAAAATAAATAAAAAATCGTTTATCAATAAAATCAGCGCGAGAGAGTAAGAAATATCGAGACGGGGTTGAGGGTGAGAAAAAAAACTTCATATGTCCTTCGTTGAATTTTATTAAAATTACACTTTACACTGTTATTATTTTCCAACCATTTTTTCTTTTGGTAGCAACAAAACAAAAAGAAAGACAGAAAATAAATATCGAATTTTGTTTGGAGCTTATTTCGGTAAACAATTTCTTAGTTATGTATCGAAGTCTTTAAGATATTCAGCATTTTGTGTATTAAACTGATACACGGTAGCGAGTGGTTTTACGAACGAAACATTGCCTCTTCCGACTACTTTCGGCATGTGCTTGTCATGTAACTGAGCAAATTCGTGATTATTTAAGAGGTCATTTATATGAACTCTTCAGCTAGTTAGCTGCTCGACCCATAAAATAGCAATTGCAGCAAGCAATAAACTGCACACTAATCAGCTACAATACGACAATCGTTATCTCAATTGAACAGAGGTAACAATCGCCGCCCCATTGATTGCGTATGATCAATGTGTTTACCCAACCATCGGCCGGCGTCTTACGCAGCCAACCTCTAGATCTCGAGCAAGTGTCATGCAATGAATTTCTATAAAAAGAAATGGCCTAGAATGTGGCAAACAGCGGTCCTCCAGAGGTCAGAGCATATTCATCATTCGTTTGTTCCTGGGAGCCGAAGAAAAACGCGTCCCACAAGTTCATTATCTAAATTGCCATCAGCCGTTTTGTTTTCTCTTTTATGTTTGCGGCAGCAACAATGGAAATGTTTTATTTGTTTTTTTTTTCTTCTAATTCGCAGTTTCTTTGGTCATTCCCAAGTTAGATTGGTTCGGTCGGATCTCCGGGTAAACTTCTCGCAGACGCCACAGTGAAGGCTCCCCTTTTGGGCCCACCCAAGGCACTGTCCGACGTAATGAAGGAACGGGTCATTTGTTTCTTGTTCCGATGGGACGTATTTGTTCACCGGTTTGCTCGGGTTGGGCCGATGTACCGTAACACTCCTGACAATGATAGTAACTAATTATCGCATTAACCTTGTCTGTCACTTGAACCCGGAATAATGTTCTATTCCTGTTAACAGTGAGGGTAGAAGCTGAATTTCGATTCAATTTCGCTATGATGGCTTCATTCTACATGGATTATCAAATTTTGTGTAAATATTAACAGACTCTATTGTAAATTAGATATAAATATAACTTATTTGAGACTGCAATCAAAAAATCAACTATGTTAATGCCAGCCCGGAGGGCCAACAGTGATAAGGCCACCAATTTAAGCAGATTTATTATTGTAACGATAGTGTGGCCGACTGACTCTCACCAAACTTTATCTGTTCCATTCTCGTTTCAGGAATTAATTACAACGTTGTACATAGGATTTCTGGGCCTTATTTTTGCCTCGTTTTTAGTGTATTTAATGGAGAAGGAAGTGGAGAACACAAAATTCAACAACTTTGCTCAAGCCTTATGGTGGGGTGTGGTGAGTACGGGATTTAGCTACGGAAACCAGAAATTCCAGCGGCAGCAGCGCAGATCGAATGGGGTGCGAGAGCAATTAAATTATCCACCAGTGGGAAGAAAGATTGGCCCCCAAAACGTGCGTGCCTGTTCCTCACATGGCGGCGAAAGTCGGTCCCTAATCAGGAATGAAAAATTCCCCCGACTGAAGCAAAGCAATCAACCGAATTATCCCGCACCCCACTCACGCGCATACGAACCTGTCCTGAGTGCAGATTAGAATTTCAATGTTTAATGTCTTCCAAATTTACCTTTACCTTCTCTCTTTTTTTTTCATCTCGCCTGCCAACCTGTGTGCTCATACGTGGAAATACCATAATGTATGTTGAAAATCCGTCGGAATTAATCGACACCTTTGCTCTGTGGCGAACCTCCACGCACCTTCGCATCATCCGTCTGGATCCGAATTCCGAACGCCAGATAACGCTGTGTACGGTCGGATACGGCGATATGGTCCCGGAAACGTGGCAAGGAAAAATCATTGCATCGTTTTGCGCCTTACTCGGAATCTCGTTCTTCGCCCTGCCGGCGGTAAGTGATTATTTATTAACTTTATTATTAGTTTCTGGCAATGAGCGGAGGGGGGAAATGATGCGCTTAGCAATACCCGGGATACGTGCTCAGGTTAATGCTGGGGCCACTGGTTTGATGACGGGGTTGAACCGTTTGCGTCGCCAGTCGATGGGTTCTTATCGCGGGTTGCAACGAAAACTGCAGCATAGGGATGGACTATTAAATGTCCACACCAGGAATCGTAACTATTGCTCACAATTAGAGCAATGCGTTGGGATCAGACTCAATTTCTAATGAGTTTGATATTTCATAGCATTTTCCAAGCTTCAATTGAATTACTAGTTACACAATCTCAAACTCTGTAGCAGGTATGTTCGTATCTTCGGCTCCGTGCGTATCAAATTTATACACGGTCGCAAGTGATTCTATTGGCGATCTAACGCAAAACGTAAACGATCGGTGAGACATTTGGATTTTGTTTTTGAACTAAGAAAATGATGATAATGTATCCTAAAACTCAAAAACAAATCACGTAAATTTTAATTCCGGTATTTCCAAGGTAGTTCTCACACGCAGGAACCATGCATTTTTCAACTTTTTTTTTATTGTGCTCTCGAATTGCCTTTTTTGATTCAACCATTGCCAACATTTATACAGTTTTCACTAATGAAAGAGGTAAGAAAATAACATGTTATATATAAAATTGCGCAGAATTAAATTTCTCCCAATACCATCGCACTCAAATAATCTTTTATGATTATAACATTGTAATTTATGGAAAGAACTACAAACCTTCCATAAGCTCACATGGCAAAATTTGAAACCATCATCATTTTCACCGCAGCGCCGCCTAGGTGTAGATTTGTACGTTAGATTGCCAATAGACATAGTCTTGAATACGTTAATCCAAATGACATTGATTATTTTGACTACTATTCTTTCTCCTCTGGCTTGTCATGAACACTACATTTGCACTCACCAATCAGCTAACATATCGCGCAATAAAATTAATAAATGCAGCCAACAATAAGTCGCAATACAATGCGTAAACCATTGTCTCAATTGAACAGACGTAACAATCGCCAGCTTGTTGATTGTGTATGATCACTGTATTTACCCAGCCAACCGGCAGTTCTCTTTTACGCAGGCGAATTCAAAACCACAGCAAGAAGTGCAAAAACCCCTACATACCAACATACCAACTTTCATGTCGATCGGTTCAGTAGTTTCCGAGTCCATAAGAATCAGACAGACAAAAATCCATTTATATATATATATATAAATAAATAAATATATGTATATATATATATATATATATATATATATATATATATATATATATATATATATATATATATATATATATATATATATATATATATATATATATATATATATATATATATATATATATATATATATATATATATATATTTATATATATCTTAATTTAAAGCTTCATTTTACCGCTACATATGAAGAAACGATAAAAGAGCGTAATCAGTAGCTACAAGCTGTTGAGAGAATAATTTCATTTATACTGAATTCTGTTTTATAATTTATATTTCACTCACTTAAACCTACCGGTAAACTAAATATGAGCGAATATAATCTATAAATGGAATGTTGTCTGTCTGTCTTTCTGTCTTTCTGTCTTTTTGTCTTTTTGTCTTTCTGTCTTTCTGTCTTTCTGTCTTTCTGTCTTTCTGTCTTTCTGTCTTTCTGTCTTTCTGTCTTTCTGTCTTTCTGTCTTTCTGTCTTTCTGTCTTTCTGTCTTTCTGTCTTTCTGTCTTTCTGTCTTTCTGTCTTTCTGTCTTTCTGTCTTTCTGTCTTTCTGTCTTTCTGTCTTTCTGTCTTTCTGTCTTTCTGTCTTTCTGTCTTTCTGTCTTTCTGTCTTTCTGTCTTTCTGTCTTTCTGTCTTTCTGTCTTTCTGTCTTTCTATCTTTCTGTCTTTCTGTCTTTCTGTCTTTCTGTCTTTTTGTCTTTCTGTCTTTCTGTCTTTCTGTCTTTCTGTCTTTCTGTCTTTCTGTCTTTCTGTCTTTCTGTCTTTCTGTCTTTCTGTCTTTCTGTCTTTCTGTCTTTCTGTCTTTCTGTCTTTCTGTCTTTCTGTCTTTCTGTCTTTCTGTCTTTCTGTCTTTCTGTCTTTCGGTCTTTCTCGAAAACAGCTGAACCGATCGACATTAAAATTGGTATGTAGGGGTTTTTGGGGTAGGGGAAGGTTCTTATGATAGTTCGAAACTCCTCCCCCCTCTCAAAGGGGGGGCTGCCATGCAAATGAAACACAAATTTCTGCATTACTCGAAAACTAATCAAGAAAATGGAGCCAAATTTAGCATATAAAGGTTTTAGGGGGTAAGAAACGTTTCTATTATAAGTAGACACTCCTCCCCCCTCTCCAAAGAGGGGCTACCATACAAATGAAACACAAATTTCTGCATAACTCTAGAACTAATCAAGAAAATGGAAACCAACTTGGCATATAGAGATTTTAGGGATCGATAAACGATTCTATGGTGGTTCGACACTCCTCCCCCCTCTCTAAGGGGAGGCTGCCATATAAATGAAACACAAATTTCTGCATTGAAAATTTTCGGAAAACTCTGAAGAAAATTGGAAATTTTGCGAAATTTCAATTCTCATATGTTCTACAATTTCATAGTGACAAGCGTTATAAATTAATTTTAATGTGATAAAACTCACTCCTATAGCTTCTTCTATCTATATAAATAAAAATGGATCGCCGAATGTGTTGATAAGAGCAAAACTCGAGGAAGGAATTGTCCGATTTAGGGCTGTCTTTATTCTGTCATATTTTCTGTATCAAACATTTATTCGATGTAACGGAGAACATGTTATATGCAAGCGGTTGGAAAATGTTGAACGAGAATTATGTCTGAAAATAATCCCCTAATAATAATATTCTAATGACAAGGAATTTTATAGTAAAAGGTAATTTGAAAGGGTGGATTAGAAGATCAATCAATGAACAGTTCTGCGATTGGACCCATGAACGTGCGCTTAGTAAGAAAACTTGAATGTGATAACGAAAAATAAATTTTGGGCGGGACGAAGCTTGCCGGATCAGCTAGTTCACTAATATAATAATGATGAATTCTCTCATCATACGATCAGTTCATTTCTCACCTATTCTCACCAATCACCTATCATCTGTTTTATCATTGTTTTATTTTATTTTTTATCTTCATAAAAAATAAAATATTATAGAAATAATTCATATTTTTTTTTTGGAGCATGGTAGTGATCAATATCTCGTAAAGTATTGTACAAATAACTCCAGATTTTTGCTTAAAGTTTACATTTTGCGTTGAACAAAAAAAAAGTTTGGTCCCTTCAGTTGTGAATTACACGATACACTGAATTCCTTTTTTTTACGCGATTGCTGCTTGCACGCAAAAAAAAGCGTAGTTTTGAGAGAATCACGTACAAAATCATGGAAAAAAAATCCAGTGTTTATTACGTAGGCGAAAATGCAAACAAATTGACTGAATGGTGTTTATGGTCCCTATACTACAGATTTCGACCAGCAGAAGTCGTTTGGGTGATGAACTTGACCCATTTCATAAATGGATGGAGACTAAGAATGAAAATTTGTTCGTCAAAGTGTGATTAAGCAACTCAAACGGTGGCCAAACCAAGAACTGCGGCTAGTAAAATTCTGCTGTACATTTGATGTGCCTCTTTTATTATTATTGGTTGAGTACGAAAAAAATTAGACAAACGAATAAAGCTGTCATTTATTTATATTACGATATATGCTCCAGTAAAAGTTATATTCACTACGTTTATCACTATTTACGCTTATCCGGATCTGTTTACCGTCATCTTACTATCCATAATACCTTTTAGAAAGTACTAAAGTTTATTAGATCAAGCTTGGTATAAACTCTCAGCGGTTTGTGAAAATTGTAATGCGATAGAGAACTTTCATAACTTGATATATAAATAATAAATATCCTCCTGATAAGAAAGGTCCATATATACCAGTTTTTTGACAAATATTGCCACCTCAATCTGTACAATCTGCCAACATCGACGGCCGCGCGGAATATTCACGGCCAGAAGGTTATGCTGTCTATTTAGTGTGACCAGCTGGATGTTGAGTACTAAGAGCTACTAAAACCGAATGAAACCATTACGGGGGACCTCTACCGGCGACCGACAAACTGTCTTCGGAAGACTTATTAATACAAACATTTTGCGATGCAGAACTTGTTAATATCTCAACTGAAAGAGCATGCTTTTTGGGAAGAAATATCAATAACTTCGAGTAAAGTTGAGATATTGACAAGTTCTGCATCGCAAAATGTTTGTATTAGAAAGTTCTAAAAGTCTTCCGAAGACAGTGTGTATGTAGAATTTGAAATATAAAAGATAGAGCAAAAAAATAGTTTTTTTTTCATGGTAACCCTAACGTAACTTAGAAAAAAGGCGCTATATCGGTTATTTCAAGAGACAGAGAAAAAAATTTGTTCTACAAAGATGCCTCAGATAACTGGGACTACAACATTGTCGAACTACGTTAACATATATCTATAAAGATAAGAAAGTTATATTTTTTATTTCATCGACAAGTTTGGTCACCCTATTTTTAATAACATAAAAATGAGCGCACTATTATATGTTACAACTTTGTCTCAAGACAGTTTTTGTCTGGAGAATAACTGTCGAGCTCTAAATGCTCATTTCCACTTAAATACATCTCCTGGACCATTGTGCATTGTTAACACTCTGTAACTCACAACTGAATGAAACAAACAAAAAACAGCAAAAGAATTTTTGTTAGTGTAAAATGTCACCTGCACAACGAGCATAAACTTGAAATTGTATGATTGAAATTGTATATTACGCAAGATTACTTTTTCCTCAACCTAATACATTAAGTCTCTTTGAGCGAGCGTCATATTAAGAGAAGACATAAAACCCAATATATTTTCTAGTATTAGTTCTCAAAAAAATACAAAAAGAATGTAATTGGGTCAACAAAACATAACATTTCATTATGTGGGATATCATGTTTCATGTGTGACATTTTCAACTAGATGGTCCAGCTTTATCAAATCATTCATCAACCAAACCGCAAACCAAACTGACTTTAATGAAGCAAACAAAGTTTAAACTATATTTGCTTTACCGCAGTTCATCTGTGATATGTCATCCGTGATCCGCTCGACACTCGACAACGAGCAAATTTTTCCCGGGCATCCCAACGCACAACGACCGACCGAACGACCCCAAAGCGGGAGGGAAACGCATTCCGGAAATTACTCGAACAATCAACTTTTATCCGTTGAATTAAGATGCAAATGAACGGTGGCTTTCGAGCGAAAATGAAAATGAGTCTAACTAAACGAACGCTCCATAAATCTTGCCTCCGGTTGCCACCTTCGTCTCTCCTGCGTTCGCTCGATGGATGGAGGGGGGGGGAAGGATAATTCACAGCTACACCACAATGAAGTGGATTAATAACGAGTGTGGCTTTTGGAGTGATTTTAATTACCCGAAACAGTTCAGCAGATGGGATCGTAAATATTTTTTTTCGGTGCAAATTCTTGTCCGTCCAACACAAATGCACCGTAATTAATTTCTCGGGCGAGAAAAGTCATGACCCGCTCTGGGGGCTGCATAGTAATAATGGCAATGGTCGCGGGACCTATCAACTGCGGTGATGGTGGTCCGACTGTGTATTTACGACGACCATGGAAACGTGGCCACGTCGGAGGGGGGGGGGAAGGATTTTTTCCGAATCATCTCGTGGAATGTGGGATCATGAAAACCCCTTTTGGAAGAATAATTTTACGATGCGAACGTGCCTCTTGAAGTCCTTTTTTAATATTTCTTTAAAACAGCACAACCCACACCATGTTAGCGCATGTTTGCTCTCCGAATGTGGCTTGCTTGTTCCGGAGTAGTATACCGAAAGCGCTTCAATTTTATGATTTTGCAACAGCGCCGGGGTTGGTATGGGAACGGATCGTTGGATTCTTTGCAGCACAAAAGCCAACTTCACATACTCTCGGGAATATAAAACGTTCAAATGCATCGTGCGTTATTTTCTTCTTTTTTTGCGTGATAAACCCACTCCTTTGCGAGTGCACAGAGAACTTTCTAACTCGAAAGACGTAATCAGCTTTGGGATGGCAGCATAAAAATTTGACCTGGAGTAAGGAAAAGCTTAAAAAACACTGAGCAACTGACAAATAAATTCTTGATCCTTCCAGTATAGCCGACCCTGCCACAGGATGCAGTGAATTTACACGTGTGATAAGAGAAATCCTATTCAATTACAGTTCTATTTTTCATACAGTAACTGATGTGACCAAAACTAATCCCACATTTCTTTCGATTCCTGCAGGGTATCCTCGGTAGCGGTTTCGCCTTGAAAGTACAACAACAGCAGCGGCAAAAGCACATGATTCGCCGCCGTCAGCCCGCTGCGACGCTGATCCAATCGCTCTGGAGATGTTACGCAGCGGACGAACACTCGCTCTCGGAAGCGACGTGGAAAATTCACCAAGTACCTCTACCCAGCCCGCCACCATCGTAAGTACTGCACTTCCTAGTTATGCATGCTTCAATTACTCTTTTTCCTGTTTTTTGTACTATTTTACCGCTATACCAAATGTACTCTCCTCCTCATTCCTCCCTTTAATCGTTCGATATGGAACATGTTATGTATCATCTTCTCTGTACACTGATTTTGTTTGTGTTCTTCGTTTCTCCTTGATAATACCCCAACCTGTTCATTACTCGAGCTATCCTAGCAGAAACTTTTCCGCCCATCTTCCGTTCAGCGATATCACACTCACACAAACATCCACAAAGAAAACAAACAACAAATGAGTTTAGGATTTTCTTTGTATGTACATATTTTCCCCATGTTTCCATCCCTTTTTCCGTTGAACATCCGACCCAATCACATCCGAACAAATAATACACACCCACACCCACTCACACATATAACAGCTCTCTAAGAAACGTGAAAGTGTTCCCACAAGAACCCTCCCCGTTTGGAATCTAATCCAAGCTGAGGCCCAAAGTGTCTACCGGTTTACCGCCGAGAAGAACATCCCAAAACTCCATCAGGGAGCAAAGCAAACAAGACTAGTTGAATTTCAACAGCGAATATTCCACACAGTCACACGCGATGAGTGACACGGTGTCAACTTGTGGTGAAGTTTTCACCCCCCAGCGTGGAATGTTTTTCTAATATGAGGAAGGGTTGGAATGTTGTCTGGTCATAAGACGAAATACATCAACCGTTTGTACGAAATTTGGAGCAAATACATAGGTCGGGAATGGATTTGATCGAACAAGACACTGTGTTGAACTTAAAATATGTTCCGGACATAATGGAAGTACAAAACAAAAATTAAGCTCGAATGTTCTATCCCAATCAAGCTATCTTCGAAATCCATAATAAAAATTGGCGCGTTTCTGAGAAAAATAAAAATTAAAAAATGACAAAATGACAAAATGACAAAATGACAAAATGACAAAATGACAAAATGACAAAATGACAAAATGACAAAATGACAAAATGACAAAATGACAAAATGACAAAATGACAAAATGACAAAATGACAAAATGACAAAATGACAAAATGACAAAATGACAAAATGACAAAATGACAAAATGACAAAATGACAAAATGACAAAATGACAAAATGACAAAATGACAAAATGACAAAATGACAAAATGACAAAATGACAAAATGACAAAATGACAAAATGACAAAATGACAAAATGACAAAATGACAAAATGACAAAATGACAAAATGACAAAATGACAAAATGACAAAATGACAAAATGACAAAATGACAAAATGACAAAATGACAAAATGACAAAAAAATGACAAAATGACAAAATGACAAAATGACAAAATGACAAAATGACAAAATGACAAAATGACAAAATGACAAAATGACAAAATGACAAAATGACAAAATGACAAAATGACAAAATGACAAAATGACAAAATGACAAAATGACAAAATGACAAAATGACAAAATGACAAAATGACAAAATGACAAAATGACAAAATGACAAAATGACAAAATGACAAAATGACAAAATGACAAAATGACAAAATGACAAAATGACAAAATGACAAAATGACAAAATGACAAAATGACAAAATGACAAAATGACAAAATGACAAAATGACAAAATGACAAAATGACAAAATGACAAAATGACAAAATGACAAAATGACAAAATGACAAAATGACAAAATGACAAAATGACAAAATGACAAAATGACAAAATGACAAAATGACAAAATGACAAAATGACAAAATGACAAAATGACAAAATGACAAAATGACAAAATGACAAAATGACAAAATGACAAAATGACAAAATGACAAAATGACAAAATGACAAAATGACAAAATGACAAAATGACAAAATGACAAAATGACAAAATGACAAAATGACAAAATGACAAAATGACAAAATGACAAAATGACAAAATGACAAAATGACAAAATGACAAAATGACAAAATGACAAAATGACAAAATGACAAAATGACAAAATGACAAAATGACAAAATGACAAAATGACAAAATGACAAAATGACAAAATGACAAAATGACAAAATGACAAAATGACAAAATGACAAAATGACAAAATGACAAAATGACAAAATGACAAAATGACAAAATGACAAAATGACAAAATGACAAAATGACAAAATGACAAAATGACAAAATGACAAAATGACAAAATGACAAAATGACAAAATGACAAAATGACAAAATGACAAAATGACAAAATGACAAAATGACAAAATGACAAAATGACAAAATGACAAAATGACAAAATGACAAAATGACAAAATGACAAAATGACAAAATGACAAAATGACAAAATGACAAAAAAATGACAAAATGACAAAATGACAAAATGACAAAATGACAAAATGACAAAATGACAAAATGACAAAATGACAAAATGACAAAATGACAAAATGACAAAATGACAAAATGACAAAATGACAAAATGACAAAATGACAAAATGACAAAATGACAAAATGACAAAATGACAAAATGACAAAATGACAAAATGACAAAATGACAAAATGACAAAATGACAAAATGACAAAATGACAAAATGACAAAATGACAAAATGACAAAATGACAAAATGACAAAATGACAAAATGACAAAATGACAAAATGACAAAATGACAAAATGACAAAATGACAAAATGACAAAATGACAAAATGACAAAATGACAAAATGACAAAATGACAAAATGACAAAATGACAAAATGACAAAATGACAAAATGACAAAATGACAAAATGACAAAATGACAAAATGACAAAATGACAAAATGACAAAATGACAAAATGACAAAATGACAAAATGACAAAATGACAAAATGACAAAATGACAAAATGACAAAATGACAAAATGACAAAATGACAAAATGACAAAATGACAAAATGACAAAATGACAAAATGACAAAATGACAAAATGACAAAATGACAAAATGACAAATGATACTAAATTTCTGAATTACTAAACTACTAAATTACATTTTTTTTATTTTATATTACTGTCAAGCTATTTTAATCTCTGACTTTTCAATTTTCAAGCTTCAATTAAGGTAACACATTTATAGGGACGAATTTTCATCCCTTGACAGTCCCTACAATATATGGTTCGTAAAAATCAATTGAAATTAATGAAAGTGCGATTGCATATTTTCAGAACATTAATTCATCACATTTTGTTTGACCTTCTGGACATCCGATAGGTCTGTTCACGCTCTACTCGGGACAAAACCTGCAGCGTTCGTAAATTCTATATTTTAATTTAGATCTCAAATCTTTGTTTCGTTCTCCATATATACTCTACTGCTGCTTGCAATAGGCTGCTACGAACACAAAGTTTGCGACTATCCACAATTGTGCATCACGAAATGGTAACAAATTACATAAAACCTTCTTCAGTTGGATATGCCATGTCCTGAAATTGGATATACTGTATTTTTACTGAATTTACTGTTTCTTGTCCGGTTTTTTGGATGACAGTGTGTGTGTGCTGGAGTTCACTATTAGTGAAGAAATAAACCGTGCCCAATGAGGGATTCTGAAACTCTATCCAAAATCATTATCTACATCAAACAATATTTACATTCTGCCATTTCCATTGGCCGAAAAGAAAAGGCTGTCAATAATGATACTAAAGGGTGTGTCACATCAAATTGCATCACGGAAAAAATGCTGTAGAAATTCGCCCAGTAGACCGATCCTTTTGAAAATTTTAGACAGTAAAATAAAAACTATTAAACAACTTTTGGCATTTTCTTTTTATTCATACTTCGAGCCAAAGCCCGTATGCTCGCACCTTCCTCTTTACCCCGTCCATAAGGTTCTGTACAACGTCAGGTTGTAGTTTTTTTTTAAAAGAAATCCAGGCCCGGCAGCTGACGAAAGTCCGCTTTGACGTACGTTTCGTCGTCCATTACCAGGCAATGCGGCTTCGTCAGCATTTCGGTGTACAGCTTCCGGGCTCGCGTCTTCCCCACCATGTTTTGCCTTTCGTCGCGGTTAGGAGCCTTTTGAACCTTGTATGTACGCAGGCCCTCCCGCTGCTTGGTCCGCTGGACGAATGAACTTGACAAATTCAGCTTATTGGCGACATCCCGGACCGAACTTCTCGGATCACGTCTAAACTGCTTAACTACGCGCTTGTGATGTGTTCTCGAAGTATCGGTTTAGTACTCTGCTGACCGTGGATTGGACAATTCCCAGCATCTTGCCGATGTTCCGATGTGACAACTCCGGATTCTCGAAATGAGTGCGCAGGATTAATTCACGACGCTCTTTTTCGTTCGACAACATTTTTCCAAATTTACGAAAAATTGACAGTGAAGCATGGCCAACGTGATCTATACACTCTTATCTGATTATAATCGAAAGCTGAAGATATAATTCCTAAAAATTAAATTTCTACAGCGTTTTTTCCGTGATGCAATTTGATGTGACACACCCTTTATTATTCAGTATATAAAATCATCCATTTTGTGATCCATTGAATTAAGAAAGATTAAAAATGCAAAGAAGCTATCGAAGCTGTACCTTTTTTGGCGTTAGTAAAAAATGAATGCAATATTTTAACGTGGGACTACGTCTAACCGAAGTATATGGGGGTAAAATAAAAACCTAAACACAGAACATGCAGGAAAAAAATGAAAGATTCGGAATATGAGCATTCGGAACATTCGGAGTCAAACATTTCTTACTGGATCGGAAAGATGCTTGCATCAATTGATAGGGTATATTTCTATGCTTCTATCGCAATTAATAAAATGTTATTTTTCAATAGATAAACAATTGAATAACTGTAAAATGTAAAGCGTTATCTAAACGCCCTTACTGCCTCGTTTTGATTGGCCTGATTTACGGTTTCCCCAACACAGCCATCAAAACCAAGCAGCCTTGGTGCAATCGGCATTGCAAATACATGGAAGTATGGGGATTTTTGTTCTCACCGAAATGTGTTCTCTAACCCAGACTTCAGAACCAAGGTGTCTGAGGAAATTAGCATTGCAAATTCACGCAGGTCGGGGGTATTTTTGTTCCGACTGAAATGTGTTTGCCTAACACAGACTTTAAAACCAAGATGTCATCATACCAAACGTGAAAGGACTGTCATTAAATTTACCTTTAACAAAGAACATAACCTATCACAATGTATGAATTGACCTTATATAGAATTAAACAATCTTTTTACTCACAAAGCAAAAATATTGGATTCAACTGAATTCGGAAATTGTTTCATTCAATCAATACAAACAAATGAAGCTATGGTCCCACGTCAACCTTGCGGTTATATCGTAGATATAACCCACGCATTTTTTTTTTTTCATTCGACTTGACTATTGACAATTTTGAATAATTTCCATTTGGTCGGTGTTAAGTCAGAACGGACCACGTAACATTTTTATGATATCGAGAAAATTGAGCATTCGAAGCAATTTCGATACGTTATTACACGGGTGATTTTCCAATTCTGATTAATGTGGTATGTAGCTTACGAAAGTGCTCCCGTAGGTGTTTATTGTTTATGAATAGAGGCACAGTAATGACTATTCATCTATTTATTCTACAAGTAAAATTTACAATTTATGAGCGTGACACCAATACCAACGTAAACATACTCACGTTTCTTCAGAAAATCTTCAAAATTTTTTACATCAAGATCAGCATCAGCGAATCGCTGCACGTAGCTCTCCAAACATAAGTTACCCAACATTATCAACCATAACATTCTTGTCTCATTGTGAAGTTCGCAAAATTGGGTACTTTCTGATTGAAAAGTGCAATTGACGTTATTTTTAGCGGTAGAACAAAGTTTAGAAACGAAAGCCATCTCGTTGCGTTGCGTTAAACGTTTTTATAAATCAAGGTATCTATGTATGCACTATAATAAAATAATATTTAAAATTGAATTTTAAAAAATCTTTAAATTATGTACCTTTGCTGAAAATCTGTAATTCTGTACATACAAATTCTGTATTCGAAATACGGCGAAAAATCTGTAAAAAACGGAATATTATGTGTATGTGGCAACCCTGCATGGAATAAATGTATAGTTTTTCATGTAGAATCGTATGAAGATTACATTTTTATACCACTTTTCTGAAATGGTCACCATTTCACAAAGTATTGAAATTTCATAAATTTGAAAAAATATATATCTCCACTTTAATGAGTCCGACAAGGCACCACTATAGTCAAACTTTATGAAATTGAAAGAGTTCTCTGATAAACATATATGAAAAAAACGAAAGAGAAAGTTCTTAATAATAAATTCAATTTTTGAGTAAGACATTTTAACGGTGTTAAAATGTCTTACTAAATGTCTTGTATTTAGAAGGTTATTTTCCCATTGATTTGAAAAATGTTTGAATGCTTTAAAAAATAAGTCGTGATGAAAATTGGTCCGGTGACAACGAAAATTATAGATAGATAGAATTATAGATAGAGTTCAAATCAGAGAAGTTTGAGGTATTGGTCGATTATTCTAGTATATATTTCATCCGCGTATTACGAAAATCGCGGATAACGCAATAAAAGGCTAAAATTTAGGCGCAAACACAAAAAAAAAATTTATGCATTAATACTATGTTTCACCAATACAGAAATCATTAAACTATCCATCAAACTATCCAAAACAAAACAACAAGGCCCTACCGCTCACTGGCAAATTCCAGGAAGTTCTGTAGAACTACAAGTGAACTCGCTATTATCCGTTCGCAGATAATCGAGGTTCTACTATATTAGGTTGGTGGAAAAGAAATCCATTATTTTTACCTGAAATCCAAAACATTATTTAATATGCTTCGGATAGTCCGTTTTGGGTCAAATATGCACCATTTTGTTGGAAAGTTTGTTGCCAATTTAAGAGTAGTTTCATCATGTCTATCTCATAGAAGTCTTATTGGCGAAAAACTCTAGCAATCGATTTTTACAATCTTCTCTTGATCCCAATTTCTTACCACTCAGGGAGTTTCGCAATGCGAGAAAAAGATGGTAATCGCTTGGTATCAGGTCAGGACGCTATGATGGATCCATTAAAACATACTAATCAAGCTCCTGGAGTTTCTGGCAAGTCATTATAGACATGTGTGACTAGATGGATCACAGCACCTCTTCTGTTGGCTAATTCTGGACGTTTCTGGTCAATCGCTGACTTCAAACAATCCAATTGTCAACAGTAGATATCTAAATTTGGTGTATTGCACTAAATTTTTTAAAATTTAAAACTTAAATAAAATTGCACGTATTTAGCTATTACATTATCGGCTCCATACAACAACATTCACAATTTCGGCGCTCTGGCTAGCATTTTTGTCTTTATGGAAGAAAAAGTTTAAAAATGTACCCAGTTATCTCTTTGTTGATTTCCAATGTTAACACCCTATAACTCAAAACGAATGGAACAAACAAAAAACATCAACATAATTTTGTTCAGTGTGAAATGTCACCATTACAACGAGCATAAACTTGAATTTGAATGATCGATAGCGCGCGAGATATTGATCACTGTAGCCAGCTACCGAGAAAATATTGGATTACTTTTTCCCCAACCTAACATATCGATTGTTTCTCAGCGGTTCTCGACGCTCTGAGCAGAACTAATCTCGTAATCAATTCTAGATCCTTGAAATATCGAGAATTGAAATGAAATTTCACACTAGGAAAAAATATAAATGACGGTGACGGAAATGCAGCTTGAGTCGTACTTTCTCAAAATTCAAAACATCTACATATGATAAACTATGATATTAGGGGGTCTCCGTAGCCATATTGGTTGCGCGTTCGCTTAGTAAGCGATCGATCGTGAGTTCAAAACTCAGGGCCCTCATTGACCATCTTTGTGTTGTTACAGAATAGCTACGTCCACGCAACAATCATCAGCGATGGAGATCGATCCACGGTCGAAATATAAGATCGATTCATCCATACAACTGCTCTGCTCTGCAAGACACAGCGGGCTGCTGTTCTATAAATAACTCAACAATGATCAATCAACTGTCTCCGCTGTCCGGTGGTCCAACTGGATAATGGAAGAACAGAAAGAATACCCTTACGCCTAAATGGCTACTGTGTGAATGTACCATATGTAATGGTATAGAAGGAATACTGGCGAATGGCAACTGTGTAATGTGCTAATTATAGATATGATAACCATGTGACATGTACACGATTAAAATTCGGCTCTGTTACAGCTTAAATGCTAATGAGCCTTAAATAAATAAATGGGATAAAAAAAAAAACTATGATATTCGAGGGGAATGTTCGCCGAGACAAGTGTTCCATTGACTGGTTTCTCTTACAAATTTTCTCTACCCTTATCCCCGTCCAAACCACTCCCACCCATTCGAAATGGAATGTGTGGTGCATGATAAGACAACAAACAGTGGACCTTATTGTGTGAGTCGAATCGACCTTCGCAAATTGCATACTTTTAAGCGTTTCTGAAAAGCGAAATATCAGCGATGCAAAACAAACTAATTCTCTAGATGTATGCAGCAAACAAAGCAAACAGTTTGAACAATTATGACAGCTACACTAATAACCTTCACTCGGTCGATGCTACCGAATTTGGTCAAAATAATTCTCGCTTTTGAAAAAAATCTATCTGCTTTGATCGTTTCTATTCACCAACATTCTATTTTTAAATAACTCGGCGGTAAAAGCATTTCTTGATGTGTTCGACGATCAGGAGTGTCGAAGAGAACCTCGTTTATCAAACTATGTGCCAAAACTGGCGTACAGCCTGTCTGCAAAGCTGTGGTTATCGAGAAAGTCAATGATGAGAATCGATCAAAGCAGATAGATTTTTTTCAAAAGCGAGAATTATTTTGACCAAAATCGGTAGCATCGACCGAGTGAAGGTTATTAGTGTAGCTGTCATAATTGTTCAAACTGTTTTCTGCATACATCTAGAGAATTAGTTTGTTTTGCATCGCTGATATTTCGCTTTTCAGAAACGCTTAAAAGTATGCAATTTGCGAAGTCTTTTACAAAAGTTACGCGATAAATATTTAGCCTATTTTTGACATCCTCAAAAGTGCTATCCACTCACACTGGTAAAGCATTTACTCAAGCGAGAGGTGAGTTTGTACATATTTAATATATATTCCATAAAGAGAAAGAGAGAAACTTATGAGACACTTTGCAAATAAGCACTCATCAAAGGTTTCACGTGAGAAAACAGTTCTGGTATATCTTTTCTGCTAACGCTAGTTTGGGTGTTGACCTCAGTAATATATTCCGACGTACAGCCTAACAGGAACCGACAAATATTTTTTCCAAATCCGACCTTTGAAAGCGTAGCATTGCGGAAATAAATCCAGTTATGTTTAGTTAGTATTCCAGTGTTTTTATTTCATCAAGTGCAAGCAATATCCAGACGCCCTTTTACAAGATCAAAATACTAATTTTTACCAAATTCTGAACTTTTAACTCCTTCAGCCGAAGGATCCGCCGTTCCCGTCAATGATGCGAAATACTAAAACGCATTCTCAGAGCAATACCACACATTTGAAATTTGTGGTAGAAATTTTACAATAGGTAAATAATCAATATTGAAAAAAGCATTTTTTCCGGGTACACCGAAGGTTTGAAAAAAAAATCACGCAAAAACTTGTATGAAATACTAAAGTCTTGTCCAGTTAGAATCCGTACGGAAGAAATCATTTATATCTCGGAGATAGAATGACATACAAAAAAGAGTGATCAACCAAAAGAAAGATATATTCTTGCACTTTTACAAAAAAATGTCCTTAAAATTATTTTTCTTCATTTCTGATGAAACTTCTCACTTTTCTGGTGATTCCTCCCATCAAACGTTGCACAGCGGCAGTGTCGACCTCTGTGGCCAGTTTTTTCCAGAATCTGGTCATCCCTGCAGCGTCCCGAGCCATTTTTCCGGTCTTCTTTAGCTTCCGCTTCATAATCGCCCAATATTTTTCAATTGGGCGGAATTGGGGGCAGTTTGGTGGGTTGAACTCCTTCTCGATAAAATCCACCCCGTTGTCGCGGTACCACTGGAGAACCTCCCGGCTATAGTGGCAACTCGCTAAGTCAGGCCAAAACTTAACGGGACCATTGTGTGCCTTTATGAAAGGCAACACACGCTCCTTCAGGCACTCTTCCTTGTACAATTTCGAATCCATGGTCTTTGTAGTGATGAAAACCGGCGTCTTCGCACCACAGGTGCATATACCCTGCCAGATCATCATCTTCTTGGCAAATTTGTCCATGAACATGAACTTGAATTTGGCGGGGACATCGCCTCGTGCCGTGGAAAGATAAAATTTTTGTCCCGGAAGTTGGCCGAAGTCCATTTTTACATAAGTTTCGTCATCCTGGAGCAGGCATCCATGGTACTTCGTTAGTACCTGATAATACAACTTACGAGCGCGAGTTTTCGTCACTAGACTCTGCTTCATCGTCCTATTTGGTTGCTTGATTGCTTTGTAGGAATGTAGTACAGCTCGGTGAATGATTCGTCGAACGGTACTACGAGCGGCACCGTATTTCTGAGCGATATCATGTTCGGACAGTCCAGGGTTTGCTCTGACGGTTCTCAACACCTTCCAATTCAGCTGACGATCGTAGGTTCCGCTTCGACGCTTCTTTTGAACCGCCCGGTCCACGCTGTTCCGCTCGCGGAATCGTCTGAGCACATCACATACGGTAGTTTTAGCGATATCCAACTGTTTCGCGATCTTCGCACCCGACCACGTTGGATTGTCAACGTGGGTGTGCAAGATTAATTTTCTTCTTCTGTCTTCCATGTGGAATAACTCCGGACTTACGGCACGAAAAAATTTGAAACTTTTACCACCAGAAGAGGAAACATTTGTAAACAAACCGCTGTAAAAACTTTCTTGCAGCGGCCACTGACTGTGCCGCTGTAAAATGTGCAACGCGTACGGATTCTAACTGGACAAGACTTTATGCCTGTCATTTATCTAAAAGAGTTGTTAAGAGGATGTGACAAACTGCAGAGAAATTGTTGTTTTATGCGCTGGTTCGGAATTATTCGAGATAATTAATTTGGATTACATCTCTCATTCTTAGCGTTCGATAAAATCAAACGCAAAACTTCAATGTCTCTGCGAACATTACTTCTCCTAGGCTTGGTAATGATTGACCAAATTAAACCGGGTTGAAATAGAATGAAGATACAAATCGGTTGATGATTGGACATCAACTACTCTGACACTCACTTTGACACTCTCGGGCTCATAAACTGTCCAGTATCCGTTTCGGGACATGGAGAATAATGGACTCCCAGGTAATCCCTTGTGGTGGACAGAACTCATTCAAAATGCACCCCATTTCGTCATCTGTTATGGCAAAGGATACGATAGGAACAATTGGTACTCCGGGTAGGTTTTCAATAGTTGTCAGCGTCTGTCTACGTTTTGACCAAAACGAATTGAGGCAGAATTTCATCATTTTTGTACACTATTCCGAGCATTGAGAAACAAAAGTCTCATTCTCAATCATAGAAATTAATCCCAAAGGTCTAGCATGCAAATGATGAAGAGGTGGTATAAAAGATATTACATTATACATAAATGAATGAGTTCAGGATCCCAATGTGGCGTGGGAACCATGGATGGAATCTCATCTGGGATGTTTTCGGATTCGTCATAGGATTCATGGATCAGGAGATCTTCACTGGTCTTTTTTTTTCCGCACCACGAGTTGTTATGGTCTATAGTCTTTGCGGGGTACCACATCTGTTGGATACTTTTCTGCTCGAATAAACTTCCATTGGGCATTTTGTGCCTGGTTGAAAAACTTTATCTTGATTATTTGGTCAGTCGTTGAAAGGGTATTTCTAAGTCGGGGAACATTGCTTTTCGAGCAAGTGATGGAAAGGATATAGGGTTTTAGAATCGCCAGGACATACGGCTGTTGGGATATTTGGCAATTTATTGCAATGCAATCACACCAACGGCGAGGTTGCACAGCGTTCAAAAATGGCACAGTTTTTCAAGAAACTTGTCATATCGTATGTAACAGATGATTAAAATAACTTGAAACTTATTCTATTTCTTCGTACAAGCCAAGATTTGCACTGTGAGTAGCGAACACGTTCATATGCAAAAAAATGAGAATTCAAATGATAAAATAGACCCAAAATGGCTATGTATATCAACTTTTCATAGAACTCTCTACACCTGAGTCGTTAATTCCTTACACTTCTTCTTCTTCTTCAATGGCACTAACGTTCCTAGAGGAACTTCGCCGTCTCAACGTAGTATTACTTGCGTCATTTTTTATTAGTACTTAGTTGAGATTTCTATGCCAAATAACACGCCTTGAATGTATTCTGAGTGGCAAGCTCTAGAATACGCGTGATCACAGTGCAAGTCGGAGGAAATTTCTTTGACGAAAAATTCCTCCGACCAGAACGGGAATCGAACCCGAACACCCGGCATGTTAGTTATGACGCTAACCACTCGGCCACGGGAGCACAATTCCTTACACATTTTGGGTGAATAACCGAGTTAAAAATTGTAATTGCTAGGAATGAAAGTAAATACCACTGTCACATAATTGCATTTTTAGTAGATGTCATCCTATTTCCACTAGTTTTAAAACCAGGACTTCGTCGAATCCCTAGTTTCGTGTTTGAGCGACCAGCAGTAATCTGCATCCGTCCTCTAGCAAGAACTAATTTAGAAAAACAACAATCTTTACAGTTTTTACTGTCATCAAATTTGATAAATGTTACGAATAGTTGAGATTACATAATACACTCGACAAAAAAATTAGAGGAACAGAGTGCGAAGTCGGAAATTTTGAGTTATTTTTGACATACTGTATCTTCGTGAAAAATCAACGCATATCGATAGAAGGCACATCATTTTGAAGCTACAACTTTCAGGTATTAGAATATTTTTCGTATATATTTTTATCTTGGTGTGTGTAGATGTAGTGGGCAACAATATCGGGAAGAAATGAAAAATCGATTTTTCTTTATTTTTACAAGAATATTCTGAACTAACACAATTGTTTGCCAACCAACTCAATAGCAAATCCAATTAACCTCATCAATTAGCTTTTGTTTTGGTTCCGACAACGTTCCTGTACGACCTTCCCACACAGAGATATTTCAGTTTGAATGAAAAATCACCCCTTCGTCTTTGATGATGAATAATTCAATTAGCAACCATGGCACCGCAAATCGGAAGGCAGCTTTGAAAACTTCAATAAATTCTGCACTAGGATAATTTGTTACTTTGACGAGAAAAAAAAATATTTAAATTTTTTGCATTGATTTAAAAAAAGTGCCAAAAACAGGATTTTCATAGTGTTATAGTGTTTTACAAAATTCACTGTAGTTGTGCAAATATCACAGTAAGTTCTAATATTTGCAGGCAAATTTTTAGCCTAGTGTATTCCCTAAACATCTGTGAACGTTTCATATTGATACGCTCAGCCGTTTTTTCTAGCCGATTTTTCAAAGTTTGGAATAAATTAGAGGAGCATTCAATCGCAAATCGTACCAGAAGTATAAAATCCTACGCGACTCTCAGAATGAACGATTCGTAACTTTCGTCTTTATGAGTATATAGGTGAAGAGTGCGTGTATGTGTGGAAATGCGTATGAATATGGGTGAGTATCATCACTCCTTACAATTTTTGTACCTGCAAATGCATGAAAAGGAAAGATACGAATCGTTCATTCTGAGAGTCGCGTAGGATTTTGTACTTCTGATACGATTGCGATCAAATGCTCGTCTAATTTACTCCAAACTTTGAAAAATCGGCTAGAAAAAACGGCTGAACGTATCAATATGAAACGTTCACAGATGTTTAGGGAATACACTAGGCTAAAAATTTGCAGGAAACATTAGAACTTACTGTGATATTTGCACAACTACAGTGAATTTTGTAAAACACTATAACAGTATGAAAATCCTGTTTTTTGCACTTTTTTTTTAAATCGATGCAAAAAAATTAAATAATTTTTTTTTCGTCAAAGTAATAAATCATCCTTGTGTAGAATTTATTGCAGTTTTCAAAACTGCCTTTCGATTTGCGGTGCCATGATTGCTTATTGAATTATTCATCATCAAAGACGAAGGGGTGATTTTTCATTCAAACTCAAATGTCTCTGTGTTGGAAGGTCCTACAGGAACGTTGTTGGAACCAAAAAAAAGTTGATTGATGAGGTTAATTGGATTTGCTGTTGAGTTGGTTGGCAAAAAAATGGGTTAGTCCAGATTATTCTTGAAAAAATAAATAAAAATCGATTTTTCATTTCTTCCTGATATTGTTGCCCACTACACCTACATACACCAAGATAAAGATATATGCAAAAAATATTCTAATACCTGAAAGTTGTAGCTTCAAAGTGATGCGCCTTCCATCGATATGCGTTGATTGTTCACGAAGATACAGCATGTCAAAAATCACTTAAAATTTCAAACTTCGTACTCTGTTCCTCTAATTTTTTTTGTCGAATGTAGATAGCTTTCTATTTAACTTCTTAATTTTTTCCTAGAGAGGAAATTAACTCTCTCACAATTTCTTTTCATAACATATTCATAAGGTTTCCAATGAAAATGGTCATCTCGAGTTTCAAAAAGTTACCCCATAAAAAATGTTCTCCACCTCGAAAAAACACCTCAATCGGACTTAAGGGAGAGTGGCGCAAAGCGGTCAAAGTTTGAGTTTTTTTTTTGAAAATCGGAAAATCACCCAACGGGGTTTTCGAAAAAAAAAAATTTATGCCAAATGTCTTAAAATGGCATGTAACGTCGAGATCTACTGTCATCTCGAAAAAAAAAATTATTGTCAAAAATTGGCATTCTGGGACTGGGACGAAACGAAAAGTATGGTTTTGGGTGCCAATAAAAATAGTTAGCTCGATTTTTCATTCGGAACTTGCTACGAAATGTCGATTTGCACAATAATATACACTATGCAAAATATTAGCACATTCGGACTTCATTTACTGGTGTAACAAACGTTAAAATTTGAGTTTTTTTTGAAAAACATAAAATTACCGAAAATCGAGGGTTTGAACAAAAATTGATGACAAATGTCTTAAAATTGCATTACTCGTCGAGATTTACAATTATCTCGAAAATTTGTTTTTGTAAAAAAAATGTTTTTTTTTGGCACTTGGTCGTTTTTCCGTCTGAAAAATCGATTTTTGGAAAAAAATTTTTTTAGGTAACTGTTAATCTCAACGTGTCATGCAATTTTAATTTGGCATTTAATTTTTTTTTAAAACCTCGATTTTCGATGATTTTTCGTTTTTAAAAAAAAACTCAAATTTCAACGTTTGTTACACCAGTAAATGAAGTCCGAATGAGCTAATATTTTGCATGGTGTATATTATTGTGCAAATCAACATTTCGTAGCAAGTTCCGAATGAAAAATCGAGATAACTGTTTTTATTGGCACCCAAAACCATACTTTTCGTTTCGTATAAAAAAAAACTTAGTCCCAGAATGCCAATTTTTGACAAAAAAGAATTTTCGAGATGGCACTAGATCTCGACATTTCAAGACATTTGGCATAAAAAAAATTCGAAAACCCCGATTCCCTTTACTCCCCCCTTGGGTGTTTTTTCGATTTTCAAAAAACTCAAACTTTGACCGCTTTGCGCCACTCTCCCTTAAGTCCGATTGAGCTGAAATTTGATATAGGGTGTTTTTTCGAGGTGGTGAACATTTTGTATAGGGTAACTTTTTTAAATTTTAGAGTCGATTTTTTCCCATACATTCATTGGCAACCTAATATTCATATTTTATCAGCCTTTCAAGTTATAATTTTTGGAAAAAAATATCAATAATTCTCTATACACCCTCATGAAAAGTTAGAATAATTGTGTTATTATTATTATAATGGTATTCTAAATATTATTATTAGTTTGATAATAATGGAATCTTGGGAATTCCTACTTTCAACTAGATATTCTTGAATGAAATCAAAATTTTTCTCTAGAATGTGAAACTATATCCCAGTCTAATCGATATGCATTTATTCTATATTTGATCAGGTATTAGATCCGTAATAATTCTTTCGGTCGTGTAAATTTAAAATGTTCAAATTCCGAAGTAGATTATGGAAAAAATTGAAAAATATTTTTTTTAAATCAAGCCATGGAATTGACCGCGTTTCTGAAATTTCGTACATTGAAAAATTGCAACGCGTTTTACATCATTCCTAACTGTTTTCAGCTAACTCAAATTGAGCAATACATTCCCTTGTGAAATACATGTAACGTCAATATGTGTTAATATCAGTCATTTTCCTAACAAAAAAAAACTGTATTACGATTGATGCCCCTGTTTGAATTGTACAGTCTCGAGGTCGTACCTTCTATTAAGTTTATATACTTTTGTATTGATTATAGTTATTTATATTTCTTTTTTCTTCCCACCACTAACTTCTCCGCATTTCCAGAAACGACTATTGGGATTTGCTGCTCGAGAATCTGAACATTCACAAGTGGTAATAATGGTTGTGTTGGTTGCATCTGTCCAAGCCAGGGCAATTTTTAGCTTTAAGTTTGACTTTTTTCCTTCTTGTTTGCTTCCATTCTCGTGCTCACCATTCTCACCTGCCAAATGCCACAGCCAAAACGAAACGATACCGCTCTCGCTGCGGTGGCTGGACGTGATTTCTGTTGTTTTTATTTTCGTGACATTTGCATTCGCCCCCTGGATCTCTTTATCATGTCACAGGAGAATATTTAAAGCACATCTCAGCGCAAACACACACACACACGCTCATTTATGTATGTGTAAACCGAATTGGTGGGAATTGAATTCGGGGTCTCGGATGTGTCCTGTGTCCCACAAAATTGTCATCTAACAGACAGTCTAAGTACATTTCCATCGTTCCATCAGGGAATTGGAGATTGTAACCTGGTTTCCTTCAATCCCCTTTTTTTGTGTGTGTATGTGTGCTTTGGCTCGGGTCCGATCTGAGACCAGTTTTGGGACCGACTTTGCCTCTCGCTTTCCATGTGTTCTTAACAAATCGTTTGGTTTGCGAAGTATCACCATGAATCACAAACATCCGTCTCCGCACGGAGAGATTTTTCGGTTTATCGAGCATCAAGACTGAGTGAGTGAGTAAAGTGTGTCCCTTGCTTCTTTGTTAATGTTGTTTTCATTAGACATAAACTCAATTGACAGTTGTTTGTAAATCGAAAAAGGAAACCATTTCAAAAGGCAGGAAGTAAATACCGCTCCAATCGGAACAAGCTTTCGAATCGATTTCCACCGTAATTCGATTGGAGCTTTCTCTTGCTCCCAATTAACCTTCGGGGACTTGTTCGGCCCAAACCAGCACTTCCAACAAATCGAAGAGGCTGCAAAAAACAAAAATCCTTTCCTCACTGAGTTTGCCTTTGATTACAACATCTGCTCAAATCTGAGCGAATCTTGAAAAGGCAACAATATCCCTGAGATGTTTCCGCTGGGTATCGATACAGCTAATCTGCTAATCAACTGACATTAGCGCCTTGTGGCTTCAGTTGCTTGGAAACAAAATGCTTCGGGGCGCTATCGAATTGAATTGCCGATTGTGAAGGGAAACAGAAATGGAAACATCATCCAAAAAAGAGCCGTTAAATCATAGCGCGTCTCCACGGTTTGCTTTCCAGAGGCGATAAGCGACCATGCGTCGCCATAGAATTTTGGCGATATAAAAAAAAACCATTTCAAACATTGTTCGTGCAAACGCATCAAAAACAGCAATCAACACTCGTCGGCACTATGCCACAATAAAATTCACACCCACTGCAGACCCAACTTTATGCGATATCTTGGTTTATTACCAATGTCCCTCCTATGTCTGCTCGATGACATAAAAAAAAAGTTTCCGCTGTTCTCAGATCCGCAAAATTTGAATAAATTGAGTCGTCGTGTGTCACGCATAACCTTTCGACCATTCACGAAATTGGGTGCCGAATGCTGAGCCGAACCGAGGCGCAGCAAACAATGTGCTGAACAAGAGCTTTTTGCGGTGAAAAATGTGAAAGCCAGGAAAATGGAAATAAATCGCTGAAATTAAAAACCCCGGCCAGCGACCGTCGGACCAAGGGACACCATACATCTTCCGATGACGCCGACGACGATGGTAACGAATAGAGGGAAGAATTTATGGCGAACCAGATTGAATACGATATACGACGAGTGGATTTCTTCATTGAAAGTTCGGCTGCGGGATGCCCTTTCAGGACAAAGTGGTTTTTACAGACGAACTCACGCTGTCTCACACACAGAGAGAGAGAGAGAGAGAGAGAGAGAGAGAGAGAGAGAGATGGACACGGATGGAGAAATGTTACACCACCGCCATGTAATGGGCTTCATTTCCCTGAAATTACAACTGAAGTCCATTACAGCTCAGTGGTCGTCGCCCGTTCCTCGGCTAAGACGAACGCTCATTTGGCCATCGACCGATGATGACGACGAAAAGACGTGTAAGTGGATTGTGGGATAAAGAATCGCTTCTTGTATGAAAAGGCTTACACAGAGGCTCGGGATGCTCGTCTTGCCGGAACTATTCGCATAATAAGTATGATGCCATTCATCCGAGCACTGATCCGGGACTATTTTTGGGAGAGCAACCCGCTGCGAATACGAGCGGGAAAACACACAAAAGCTTTTCGCATCCGGGTATTTATTTTCCGTCTTTTATTTCACTCATCGGTTATTACTCTAACACTGTGCAAACGGGGGGCTGCTGATGAGTTGGGGATGAATGTTGGATGGGAGAGATAAGTTATGTCGGAATTGAGTGTGCATTCGCATCCAAGCATGATTGGGACACTTATTCTGCACATCCAAAAAGACGCATTGTTTTTCTTTATGCAAGTTGAACAGGTGTATTGAAACAATATTATGAAAATTAAAAAATATGCTTCAAGTGTACAATTTTATTTCCGACGCTCTTTGGTGAAATACGTAAACTTATTGTGAGTAATTTTTCATACATTTATGTTTCGAAGTATAGACTTCGCTTTCTCTATCTTTGGTACAAAGCAAATTAGATTGACATCATTCGAGGCAATCCGCAAAACGTTTTTTTTTCTATTTAAAAAAAAAATAACAACTTGAACGATAAAACAAACCGAATCGTTATATATTTGAACATAGACCAGGCATTATCGGGAAGCCGTGCATCCACTAAAATAAAATAATCTAAACAATTTTAACGCTTATCCAGAAGGGTGCATCTTCTCGTTTGGTACATGGATTCGCCCTTCCCTAAAGGGCCTGGCCCGGTAAGGGAGAAAAAACTGCCCCCAAAACCAAATCACCAGCCCTATGGAAAATATTGTATAGGATATTAAATAATAAATTTAACTGTGTTCCTATGGCTTTTCATGATATGTGTGATTTTTTTCACTGTTGCGCGGTACAAAAAATTTTTTTTTTATATCTTCAAAGAGTCTGGCTGGGGGTCTCCGTAGCCACATTGGTTGCGCGTTCGCTTAGTAAGCGATCGATCGTGAGTTCAAAACTCAGGGCCCCCATTGACCATCTTTGTGTTGTTAAGAATAACTACGTCCACGCAACAATCATCAGCGATGGAGATCGATCCACGGTCGAAATAAGATCGATTCATCCATACAACTGCTCTGCTCTGCAAGAAACATCGGGCTGCTGTTCTATAAATAACTCAACAATGGATCAACAACTGCCTCCGCTGTCCAGTCTAACTGGATAATGGAAGAACAGATAGAAAACTCTTACGCCTAAATGGCTACTGTGTAAATGTGTACCATTTGCAATGGTATAGAAGGGAATACTCTAACGCCGAAAAATGGCAACTGTGTAATGTGCTAATTATAGATATGATAAATATGTGACATGTACACGATTAAAATTCGGCTCTGTTACAGCTAAAATGCTAATGAGCCTAAAATAAACAAAAAGGGATAAAAAAAAGAGTCTGGCTGGATAAGGGAGTAAAAAGTCCCCCAAACCAAATCACCAGCCGTATGGAAAATATTATATAGGGTACTAAATAAAACCTTTTTGGCAGTAGTACCATACATTATATCCTTACATAGGATCTATGGTGAAAAATGCACCTATTCGTTTTTTGTCACGCCATTCTCAATAGCTTTGAGACAAAAATATGATACAAATACTGAAAGTACATCTCCTACCTTATTATCGATCAATATTTTCAAACAAATTTTTCATCAGAAAATCAAACACTAAAAAAAATTTAAATTATTTTTTATTTTAATTTTTTTTTTGCAGACTTATCTCACTTCTTAACTAGGCGAACCTAGCCAGAATTTTCACCTGCCCCCGGGCTTCTGAATGCCAAAGGGGGACTAGGCTCTGCGGAATGCACATATCTGCATGCTCGTGCTGTTTTAGTCCTGACCGAGGAATTGTCGGACAATCGCGCAGGTGCTAAGGATGACCGACTTTTGGATGCCGGCCAATTCCTTCTCGATGTTCAACACCTTTAGCGCTTCCAGAAGTGTCTTCGGGATAATTCCAGTTCCAGAGAGAACGACTGGAACAATTCTTGGGACCTCGCTTAGCCCCCACAGTTCCTTGAGCTCCACGGCCAATGGTCGGTACTTGTAGATTTTGCGACCGTGGGTCTCCTCCAGATTCTGGTTCAGTGGAATAGCGACATCGATGATGGTGACTTTGCGGTCGCTCTTGTCGTAAACCATTATATCTGGCCGGTTGTGGTGGATCGAGAGGTCGGTCAGAACAGTGCAATCCCAGTACAGCTTGAAACGTTCATTTCCAGGACAGATGCTGGCAGGTACCGGTAGTTTGGTACGTTGTCTTCCAGTAGAGCACATTGGAGCGCCAGTTGTCGATGAACAATACGGGCCACGTTGTTGTGGCGCTCGGTGTAGGCTGCGTTGGCCAAAACGGGACAGCCTCCCATAGTGTGCTCTATGTTTTCACCTGGTTGATGGCACATCCGGCAAATGTCATCAACGTCTTGATGCCAGACGTACCGCCTGCAGTTTCTCGTCGGCATTATCCTGTCCTGGATGGCTATCATGTCGGCTTCTACTACTGAAGAGAGTTCACCACGCGTTAGCCACAGATTAGATGCGGCCTTGTCGACGTGTGGCCGGTCCAGTTGATGGGGGTGGGCACCATGCACTGCCTTCTGCTTCCAAGCTGCAATCTTCTCCTCCACTGTCTGCAGATTGCAGTTGAGTTGGTACTCCGCTTGCGCCAAGTGCAGAGCGCTGTATCCTCTGTCGGCGGCGCAGACAGCCCGGTATAGCGCGTTTTGGTTGGCGCGTTCTGCGAAGTACTCGCGCAGTTGTCGTACCTGGGCAACACACAGTGCAGATATGTCGACTATTCCAAGTCCCCCTTCTTTGCGTGGCAGTGAAACTCTCTCCAGTGCCGATTGAGGATGGTGCATTCCGGCCTCTTTAAATGCTTTCCTCATCCTCCTCTCAAGGTCCTCTAGGTCAGTTTTGCTCCATTTGACTACACCAAAACTGAAGGTCAGCAGGGGAACCGCGAATGTGTTGATCGCGCGTACCTTGTTCCCCGCGTTGAGGAAAGTCCTCAGGACACAGTTCACTCGACTCAAGAACTTGTCTCGCAGCTCCGTTTTGATGTCGGAGTGGCGAATCCCGGTGAGCTGTCGGAATCCAAGATATTTATAGGATTCGCCATGAACCATGTCTCTTATGAACTCGCCGTCATAGACCTCGTAACCTCCGGATTCGGTAAGCTGCCCTTTCAGCAGATGGACACAGCGGCACTTGTCAAGGCCGAACTCCATGCAGATGTCCCTGCTTATGTCTTCGACAACCCGGATAGCTACACCTAGACGCTGACGTGAATCAGCGTAGACCTTGAGATCGTCCATGTAAAAGGTATGGGTCACTTCTTCGTGGGCGCCGTCGCCATACCTTATTTTATAGCCATGACCGTTTCTATTGAGCGTCCTACTGAGGGGGTTCAGTGCCAGACAAAACCAAAGCGGGCTGAAAGAGTCGCCTTGGAATATCCCCCTCTTTATCTGCAGCGTTCTAGACTGCAACACATTTTCCCCATCACTGAGGTGCAGAGACGTACTCCACTGCCTCATCGCATGCTGCAGGAACCTAACGACGACGGGATCAATTTTGTAGAGCTCCAGTACCCGGACGAGAAACGAGTGAGGTATGGAGTCATAAGCCTTCCTGTAATCGATGTAGGCCATACTTAGGTTCCGCTGGTTATATACCGCCTGGCCGACTATGGCTGCGTCGATGATGGCCTGGTCTTTGCAGCCATGCGTATTTTTCCTGCATCCTTTCTGCTCTTCTGCGATGATATGGTGTTGTTCGCAGTGGGCAGAAACTTTGGCGGTTATGATGCTGCTTAATATCTTGTACAGACTCGATAGGCACGTTATCGGCCTGTACTTTGATGGGTTCAATGTGTTGCTGTCTTTCGGGAGGAGGAATGTGACGCAACGAGTGGCGAATTCAGGGAGGTTGTGTGGGTCACGTAGCACCTTGTTGAAGCACTCAGCTATCTTTGGATGTGCGACGGTCAGCTTCTTGTGCCAAAAGTTCTGGACACCATCGGGGCCCGGTGCTGCCTAGTTCCTCAGGTACCGCGAGGCTTCGCGGACATCGTTCTCTCCGACGATGATAGCTGGCATCTCTCCAATTTCACCACAACTCTCCTCCTCCCGTCTTAACCACATTTGCCCGTCGCGATGTTCTACTGGGGTCTCCCAAATACCAGCCCAGAAGTTCGTCACATCGCTAATATCTGGCAAACCTTCGCGATAGTCGGGCTTCTCGTCGCTAATGTGGTCGTAGAACGCTTTTTCGTTATCTCTGAACATCCGATTTTGTTCCTGGCGCTTTGCAGAGTCAGAGTAACGTTTCAGCCGTTTAGTTAGGACGCTCAATTGCTGTACCAGTGTGTCGAGTTTTTCCGTCAGCTGGTGAGCTCCCAGCGGGCGAAGTTCAGTAGGCCGCACGATCACAGCACCTTGGCGACATAATTTCGCCGATCTGCTGCCTCTTTTGTACGCCATCAGTCTTCCAATTGCGGAGCGCTTGTTTAGGATCCGTTGCTCCAATCTCCTTCGCCATGGAGGCTCACGCCTTTCACGGAGATGTTGGAGCAGTCCGCCTCTTGGCCTAATACGGTATCCTAAACTTTTGGCGGTCGCCACAGCAGCACAGTAAACTTTCAGTTGCAGCTCCTCCATGTTCTCAGCATCAACCAAGTGCAGCGGAAGAACGTGCTCGTTCATGAGCTTTACTGCACTTGTCAGCCTGCGGGAATGCTGCAACTTCGGGATCCTGGGGCGCGACAATGGGTCTGTGTCGCGGAACTGTGAGATCGCCTCGTCGTAGTGGAAGACCAGATCGCGTAGTAGTTGTTGATCTGGCTGTGGGTCTTCCGGCTCAGGGGATTGTTGTACTGTGGCCTCCACTGGTGCTGATTCGCGTGCCCCACTCGCGAATGAATTGCTCAGCCGTACTGAACTTCGTCTCGACACATCGCTTGCTCTGTTGTTCCTGGAGCTTATTTCTCTCTGCACCTGCTGCTTGATCTCGTCGATTTGCGTTTGGGAGAGCATGTTGTTGCGTACTATCGCTCTACGCCTCGCGTTCATCGCGTTCTGATCAAGCCTCCCGACGAACTCTGGATACGCTTCCTCGAACATTGTTAGTATTCGAGGGCGACCGCTCATGTCCGTCTCCAAAGCAGTGCAGATGTAATAGGCGCGGATCACGAATTCATTCATTTCGTGTGTCCACATGATCCGGCGCCTAGTAGTATCCACAAGTGTGGACGACTGTCGTCTGGCAGTCGCAACACGTCTCGTAGGCGCAGCGTTTCTTGGGTGATGTCGATGGCTGCTGTTTCCGTGTGGCGGTAGCTCTTCGGGTTGAACCCGGCTGGTGGCCCGCTCTTGCACATCGCCCTCCAGCCGCTGGCCGCTCGCTCTTACGCCCGTTCCAGGACCAGCTCCAGTTCGGGGACCCTCCTCGGGTGATCGCATTCTAATTACTCTTCGTGAACGTAGCTCCATTTTCTGGGTGTATCTCCTTTGCCCGGGAGACAGCGGGTTGGCAAGGCCTCCATGACCCGGGAGGCCTTCCCCGGGAGAGATATAGCGCTCTGACTCGCTCGCACCCCCTCACTTAGCCACTTTCGACACCCGTTCTCGGAGCCAAGACCAGGTGTGTGTTTCCAGTTCACGCCCGATCTAAAAATGTCGTCATATGATCTTCGTGGAGGCGTGAGATAGGAACATTTGAGACCAACAGGCAGGCTCCTACCCTATGTTGATCCCCATTTGAGAACCAAATTTAAATTAATCTTTTAATTTTTTTTAAATTTTTCTAATTTTTTTTTTATTTTGAGATTCAGTACTACTCTAATTTGTATTCATTTTTTTTCCTACGTCTATTTAAGGTATATGTGCTTTTTTTCAGAATTTTTAGAGTGTTTTTTGCGGTACAAAAAAATATTTTTACGCATTTTTCCACATGTAGCGTAATTTTTTCTTGAATTTTTAAGAGGATTGCACGAAAAAAACATGTTTTTTTTCCTTTTGGAATTTTTAGTTTATTTTGAATTTAGAGACCCGTTACTGCTCTAATATTTTTTTTAAATTTTGTTTTTCATATGTCTAAATTTTGTCGGTATATTTAGAGCATTGCGCTGTACAAAGATTTTTTTCTCGTATCTTAAAATATATGATACTAGCTGACCCGGCAAATTTCGTCCCGCCCAAAATTTGGTTTTTGTTATCAACAGCAATAAAAAAAATCAATACCTTCAAACATTCACGTTTTCTTACTAAGCGCAACTTCATGAGTCCAATCACCGAACTGTTCATTGATTGATTTTCTAATCGACCCCGTTGAATTTACCTTTTACTAAAAATTCCTGGTACTTCTACCAAAACTCATCATTATAATACACCCAGGTTTTTTTTACGCGGTATTTTTCGCGTGGTTTTTTTACAAGGTTTTTTTTACGCGGATTTTCCAATTAACGCGGTTTTTTTTACGCGGATTTTCGAATTAACGCGGTTTTTTTACGCGGATTTTCGAATTAACGCGGATTTTCCAATTAACGCGTTTTTTTACGAGGTACGTATCCCCCGCGTAAAAAAACCTGGGTGTATCAGATTATTTTCAGACACAATTCTCGTTCAAAATTTTTCAAACACTTGCAAATAACATGTTTCTCCGTTACATGGAATAAAAGTTTGACACAGAAAATATGATAAAAAAAAGACAGACCCCTCTCCTCTTCTCCCATTAGAGAGGGGGGAGGAGTATCCATTCACCATAGGAACGTTTCGTGCCCCCTAAAATCTTCAAATGCCAAATTTGGCTCCATTTGCTTGATTAGATTTCGAGTTACGAAGAAATGTGTTTTTCATTTTTATGGCAGCCCCCCCTAAGAGAAGGGAGAGGAGTATCTAACCACCATTGAAACATTTATTGCACCCTAAAACCTCCATATACCTAATTCGGTTCCATTTGCTTGATTAATTCTCGAGTAATGTAGAAATTTGTATTTAATTTGTATGGCAAAGAGACAATAAAATATAGCAAGCAATAGAATGGCAAACTATACCCAATAGCGAAGAAAATGTCAACTTATTCGTCCATAAAGTTCACAAAATTAAATAATAACTTGATATCAAAATGTGTGCCGAAGAGAAGAAGGCGGAGTTATTTAACCATCAAATTTCTTATTCGGTTAAACGCTCAAATAAGAAATACAAAAACCGGAAACAAGATAAACAAAAATAAACAAAAGTCTTCGAAATTTGCTAGAATATCATAATATTTTCGAAGAACTACTTTTGGTCGTTAAATACACATACGAAAAGAAGAATAAAATAATCGAATATGAAGGCAAATCACGTTCAAAAAACTTTTTTGAAAAAAATCTTTGCAAAATTTAAATACGTATACAATGAAATGATGATTTATGCATTCATAAAAAATCTGGTTAAATAGCTCACCCCTTTCCGCCACAGAAATTGGGAAACAACTTTTTTTGAATCCTGTTTTTAAAATTACCCTGGAATTAATATTATCGCTTTTATTCCAAAATTATTTGAATCAATAGTACACTAAAAAGTATTTGAAAAATAAAACACTGAATAACATTGAAAAAACATTGCTTTTACGAGGACCGTTCAACTTCTACAAACTCATCAGAATCCGTAACTTTTGTCCTGAATACAATGGCGGCAAAAGTCAAACACGGCAGCACCAATATAAATACTCAGAGATCTGGGGTTCATCATGGACTCTAGCTTGTTGAACTTTACCAAACATTCTGCACATAATTTTCAAGACGCATAAAGAACAATTCCACGCCGAATCAGCCGACCGCTGATCCGACCCTCTCGTATTTTTATTACCGTCATCCGGGGACGAATTGATCACCGGATTGAAATTGATCAAACGTATTACTGAAACAGACATAAATTTTCAGAGGTATTGTGCAATTGAATGTGTTTTACTGCTTTTTTTAATCTGACATGTTCAATAACCATCTGAAGCTTCTTTTTGTCAATGGTTCTCAACGAACCACTTATTAAATTGCATGAAAATTAATATTTTTCTGAATAGCATTTTCGATTCCATTTTTTATTATGGCAAAGAAACATGTTTTCAACACATCAAAGCAATATTTATAGACGCTAAACATATTAATTCACTTCTAGCCGATACTTGATGAGTTGAAAAAGTAATCAAATACTTGTAATTACTATTCAATCAAGAAAGAAAAAACTATTTTGCAAAAAAAAGCACCACGAATGACCAGAACCGAATCGCATCATGCGACATATCGAACGTCTTGGTTTGTCAAAAATAGCTCATTGGTGAGCATTTCAATGGTTTTTGGCCACATTAGGATGACCCGAATGGTCTCCGGATGACCTGCAGATCAATGTTTGATTCGAGTTATGGAAAGACATGACCACACCTATAAGTGGACTCAATCAGGTTTTTGTATCCTCAAACCCTTGAATTATCATTTAAATGAACGTAGGCGAAGAAATAATTGATTTTCTATACATATTTGTGCATATTACACTAGAAAATCCTGAAAAACATAGATTGATCAATTTCACCCCGAAGCTACAATTTGAAGTTTTCCAATTTTCCAAATTAACGCTTAAGGATACTAACCAAAGATTTAAGAAATTTATTTATTTATATATATATATATATATATATATATATATATATATATATATATAGTTTTTAAAAATATATTTAAGAATTCGGCTCCTTTAAACTTAAGTAATTGAACCAGTAGAAATAAACGAATAAATAAAAAAAAGGCTTAAGGATTTCTTTTATCAACGCAATGCTTGTGGCCTTAGCACCAGTACTGATTTTAAAAATAATTATTGATCTTTTTCTTTAAAAACTGGTAACTCTAAATCCAGATTTCTGATTAAAATATGATGTTTGACTAAGTTGTTGGAAATTCAATTAACTATTTAGGAAAAAAATTGAAAAATCTGACTTAAAAACTGAAATTAACACTAAACCTATCGATGTTTCATGTATACCTATCCCTACCACAGCGGGTCCAGAGACCCTTTATGAATAGTTAGTGAACAATGAGTCGATTTATATAGTTTTGTTGAGAAACGTGACATACAATATTTCTTCTGTATATTTCGACACTTTTACGATAACAATTATTAGCAAAATAATGAGATAACAATTTTTGACACGCAAAATAGCACCGTAGTTTGGAATGGTTACTGTTAGTTCGCTTGGATAGTCAGCAATACAATTAATTCTAATCATTCACTATTCATTCACAAATACAACAAAATATATAAAGCAATAGCGAAAATGAGTAATGCAATGGTTCTGTATCTCACCCACACATACAAATTATTCTGATATCATGCGAATGTTTGCGGGGGTTATGTCGCATGTAGATTCTAATTTCCATGATAATTTTCTCAAATGATAATGATTTCACAAAGTATTGAAATTTTTTTCACGAATTCATATTTCCATTTTGATGAGTGCGACACGGCACCACTATACATCAAACTTTGCTAAACTAGAAAAGTTTTCCAATGAAAATATACAAAAAAAAAAAATTTCGAAGGTAGGGTGTTTTGAAACATAAAAGTTTCTAATATCAACTTCAATTTCGGAGTATGTTTTTTCTACAGTGCATTTAAAATGTTATTTTTCTTTAATAGTTAATATCTTTCCCGACAACTTTGTCAAACATCAAGTTTTAGTCAGGCATTTGCATTTTGAGTTACGATTTTTTTAAAGAAAGATCAATGATTTTGAACACGCCCTTCTAATAAATCAGTCGTAATTTTAATTGGTCATATGATAACGAAACTTGTGATTTTTGGTAGCTTCCATCATAAGAATCGAGTTTCAAAAGAATAGGAGAGGGTCGGGTCATCATTTGACGTTTTTTGGTCGATTGGGTGTGGAAGTGCTCTATAGTCTATACTATACCATAATATATGTAAGACCTTTTATGTTATACTGCAGTATTGCATGAAATCCGTCTATTGTCGTAAACAGAAAATGCATAAGATCTGTCTAGAAAACAAAAACAAAAAAGTAACCTGGACCTCATTTGCTCTCTATTCATATGAAGCACGCTACAACTACTGATAAACTGATCAAAGTTTTCTAACATATTTGTATACCAAAAACCTTAAGCATTTCAGTTTAGCAATACACTGCGTTTTTTTATTAGCAGAAAACTATTGTTTGATGAAATGTGAGAGATTCCCTCACTTGATCAATCTTGGTTAGGGGCTTAAAAATTCATGGTGGGACAGTTATGCCTAGAATATCAACATGGGACAATTGAACTGGATGATGTTTTTTGAAACACTGGGAGCAAACCATAAGCTTTTTTGTGTTCTTCCGAAAGATTATGCTTAAGAACATCGTTCTATGAGGAAGAGAGTGATCTGCAATACCTTTGCTGAATATAAATCTCATTGTTATCAGGCATTCGCTGACAGGTGTGCACGTGTTCTGTTATACTTTTTTTATTGACGTAGCACGTCTTTCAGAACGTCTACGTCTTTTAGGAAGGGTGCCAAATTAGAAAACAGGTAACGTTTTCATGAACTAAAGTTAACGTTAATAACTGTTTTCACTGTGAACGAATTCTCATGATTTGCATGAAAATCAAATCGGAAATTCTCTAGGATTTGTTTAATATGCTATACGTTACAATTCGTTAATCTCTAAATGGTTTAAATTCATGAAAAATGGAAGAACTTTCTTTTTTCCCATACATTTGTTCTGCCGAATTGTGTGCTAACCCTAACTGCCAAGTTTTGATTGGCCCGATTTACGGTTTCCCCAACACAGACTTTAAAATGGATGTACCTGTGGAAAACCGCTTTGCAAATATGTATGCAAGTCGGGGGTATATTTTTGATGGTGAGTGCTTTTGTACACATTCGCAGACCGGAATGTGTTTCCCTAAAACGTACTTTTAAACTGAGGTGAATGAACTTTCGCAGTTCGAGAACTACGTAAACATGAGATGTGCAATCTCATGAAACTCGTCTTCACAATAGTTTCATTCTTAGATTTTGTAAAAATGATTTTCCATCTATCGAGCGCGTAGAATATACAAAGTGTTCAGAAAATTTAACATTCGAACACGTATCGTTTTTAATAAAAAAACGATTATAGAAACCAACTAAGGAGTACCTCTAAAGAATATTCAATCAACATATTATCATATTATTTTATTATGACTTTTGATTTTTTTAATATTTATCTCTAAAATGTGTTACTATAATTCTGTAACTAGCTCACGAACTACTATCTGCTCTCAATTCGTCTCCAGAACCACTTTAACATACACCATAATACAATAGTTGACTTGTCAATCACACCTTGCTACACTATGCTCTATTTACACTGTCCCCTTTTTTATTATCGCTCAACCATAAACCAAACAATGAAAATTTGAATGTTTTACTCACCTCCCCCGTTGTTTTCCTATCTCTCTTTTCTATCTCTCTCTCTCTCTCTCTCTCTCTCTCTCTCTCTCTCTCTCTCTCTCTCTTCCTCCAACCAAACTCGCATGCAAAAATCCCACCAATAAAAGAATTGTTACTTCTTAATGGACGACTCATTCCAACAATCCGTATCTTTATCGTTGTGAAAGCTTTCGTGGTCAAAAAATATACCTCCTGGCAAAACGGTGCCCAAGTGCCACGGAAAGGTTGGTGTTGTATCATAACCTCCTCCTCCCTTCTCTCTCTCTCTCTCTTTCTAATTTTGACAATATGATACACATTCTCGGCATATGTGCTCGAACTCGGATTTGCTTGTGAAAATTCGTACTTTTCGCCGTTTCGCTGTTTGTTTGTCTTCTTTATTTATTTTTAATGTGCGCATTTTCATTCTCTGGCTCTGTTATCGCGGTTGTTGTGAAAGTACGTAGAGTTTTGCAGTTTATTGTTTTTATTTGTATCTACATCTGACTTCATAGTGTTTGTCGGAGATATTCTGTGGTTGGAAGAAGGTGCTCTTTTGTACCACATAATACTCACCGGCAGATAATGTTTCTTCTCGTTAATGCCGTGAATGCTGTTGGCTAGCTAGTTCCTATGTGGATTGTGTCGGTACTTTTGCATCCTTCGGTACGTGTAGTTTGTTGTGTCCTTTGTTGTTGACAAGTGCATATCGTAAATCTGATGACTTCTTGAAATTTTAACGCCCCGCTAAATCTTAAATAAATATGCATGTGTGTTTGCTCATATTTGTTACGTATTCAAACGTGAAAAGGAGCCCCCGAGCCAAGTTCCAATGCTTCTGCGGTGGCAGTATTGATATTTCTCGTTGACAAATCGCTGCCAGTGTACCTTGCAACTAAAAGCCCCGGGGAAACGTAACTCAGAACTACAAAAAAAAAAATGAATCAATATTCACTCGCCGCTGGATCCAGATTGAGTCACATATCATATTCCGACACATGGCTGGCCCATTCACGATGAAATATGCCAATCGGATTGCTTTGCCCAGCTGGTAATGGGTTTTTATTGGGGACTGTAACAATGGCAGCCGCCATATGGTCGGTCGTTCTGTCCGAAACAGCTACATCAACGTCGACGTGGGATGTTATGTTGGGAACATTTTTTGTGTGAATGGTTTGTGATTCTGTTCTCTAGTGGGAAATCGATACTATTTCCATGCAGTACATGGTTTCGCTTGTTGTTTACGATTAACGAGACTTTTTTTTAAACCTTCAATATGTTGCTTTGTTTTGCGTAAGCCATGTTGATTAACCTTGTGCAATAAACAAATAAATAACGAAGAGCATATATGACACATGATTGCATGGTTGACACTGTTGGGAAAACGTCTGCTTGTGATTTTGGCTTAAAATCATATTCATTAAATACAAATAAAAGCCGTTCCAGTTATTGTGTTCCAGGATGTGTAATGAACCGGTTTGAGAGTTACCTCTACGGGAGAAAACAGATCATAATTTACAACTGTAAATCGTTGCCAGAACGAGTAAATCTGAGTGTACCTCACATACGTAAATTATATTGAGCAAGTTTGAAACTATAAACAATAAACAAGATTTCAGAGCCCTCATTTGAATTCATTGAACTACCTGAAAGCCGAGCGGAAATAAATATTTTTTCATAAACAAATAAGTATTGCCTCTGCTGTTAATGGATAAATGTAACTGTTGGGTCAGTTCACAAGAGACTCGAATAGATCCCGATTTTAAGATTAGTTGGGTTGAGTTGATAGATGTAAGTACTGATTGAAGCATAAAATGTAATATACATTATCTTCTTTAGTTATTCAAAATCACATATTTTTGTACTTTTTGGAAATCGTGACATTTTATACATGTGTGACATTTTATACATGTGTAATCGTGACAATAAATCATGTGTACTGTCATAAAGATATACAGCAATTCTATGGAGAAGAGATCTACTAGGAAAAAATACTTGGATTCTACTTAAACCGTTAGGGTCCATTATTCTGAACTGAATAATCTAGGAAATTTTAGTTTTTCATCAATTCGCTCATTTTTGATAATTTGTAGCTTTTGAACCGCTTGACTAATTTACGATTTATTGAATGCAAATGAGAAAACATTAATATACTGCACCTTAAAGGTATATTTTCAAGCGAAAACTTTAAATGTTTGTTTTTCGTGATTTTTGAGGTGTCCAACCCAAACTGACCCCAACTTTTTAATTTTCTTTCGGGAAGTTCAGGCTTTCTTACCTGAAATGTCAAAATTTTACGAACGTTCATTTCTTCATTTTTGGGGGACTTGCTTTCTAAATGTTATGTGTTGTTCACACGAAAAAACAATGCGTCTCCATTGATTCAATATATAGACACTGCCATTATGGATACGCATGATTTTTTTAAAAGGATACAGCATCATCTCAAAAGAGTATTCCTAAAAATTTGATATTTCAGAAAACTTTCAGAAAAACTATGGATGGGTTATACCTATGATATAACCGCAAGGTTGACGTAGGACTGCCGTTGGCTTAGTAATCATTTGTGTTTATTCAATTAAATTAGCAATAATCGCATCTCGGATGTTCCTCGTTGGGTACGATATCGCCGCTGCGCAGAGCTTTTTTTTTTTTTTTTTATCTGTATTATAGTGACTTTCAACTCATTTGGCTGGTTCGTCACTTTTACTTCCATTTTTGGAAGAATGTCGGGAGTGAGAATTGAACTCGTGACCTTTAGCGTGAGAGGCATGGATGTTACCACTACGCCAGATCGCCTCCCCTGCGCAGAGCTATCTTTTGCGTGTAATGATTAAACTAGTGAATGAATGAAACAATTTACGAATTCAATTGCAAACAAATCTCAATTTAGGTCAATTCATGCATTATGGTAGTATTTATCGCAGCAAATAGTTATAAAGAGATGAACCAGCCTACGACTGAAAGTCTCTATAATAAAGAATAAAAAAAGGCAAATAGTTATCAACATGTTGCCTAATCAATCAGTCTTGAATAACCGAGCCAAAGCGTTGTATTTGTACCCGCTTTTGTATACCGTGTTAGCAAATGAATTTCGGAGTGTAAAAATGCATGGAGGCGTAAAAGTACTGCCAACTTCCATATATCTGCAATGTCAATGTTCCCAACTTCTTGGTTTCGGAATCTGTATTTGGAAAACAACATTCCGGTTCGCAATAATGCAAGCGAGCACAAAAGTACCCGCAATTTGCATCCATTTTGCAATGCCGATCTCCCTAGGCTCCATGTTTTTGAAATCTGTGCTAGGGAAACGTCCATTCATTCCAGCGATCGTACCTCAATCGTTGCGCAATCACAACTGAGTGGATTTCCGAGCGGCGCTCGCTTATATACCGATTGGTGATTTCAATAGCCTGTTTTGAAAGCAATTTTAAGGCTATTGAAACAAGTTTTTGGATAAAAAATTACCAAGTATATAACGCGTAGACATTTTATCTTTTGAATGAAGTGTTTATCATACTATTTCGTTCAGTCGTTTAGGAACTATTCACACTCAAAATCTCGGTCTCCGGTCGCGGCGCTTTCGTTTTCGAAACTTTGATTTTACACCCCGGTATAGAAATGAAAGACGTAGTCCTACGTCAAAACAATATTAAGGGGCACCTCAAAAATCACGAAAAATCAACCGGAATGAAATACGTATAGAAGGTTTGAGCAAAATACTATGTTTTTTCAGTAGATCCTTTTTACATGGAATTGCAGTATAGCTGTTTACGCTCGTCAATGGAGATGACGGACTTCATGACAACTCGTATTAGGAGTTGACAGCACCATCTCAGATAGCAGTGAAACATTGTGGGTGTAAAGACATGGGTCATTTAAGCAACTTTGCATATTTGAAATATTCGAAAAATAATTAGACTACTATTTGGAAAAAGCCAAATTTTTTTTCTTAATTTTTTACAAAAATTTATAACTTAGAAACTATGATACCTACAAAACTCATGACAAAGGATGAAATGTAGGAAATTGTTTAAATTTTTACAAAAAAATACCAAAAATTTTTTGGAAAAAAATTTCGCTGACAAAAAGTTATTTTAAAAATCAAAATTCATTTATCTCAAAAAGGATTTTTTTCGAAGCTGATTTTGAAGTTCCACCATATTCACCGATTCACAAAAACAGAGCTCATGCCTAGGCGCCCTCGGATGAGTTTTGGGTGGAGAGGGTATTCTCTGTTCTTTACTCCCACCTACTGCACCTTCATCTTCTTTATCACTCACAACATCGGAAAGAGATTGGTTTTTTTTCTGTAGTCGCTCTCGCAGAAATCTTTTCCGATTCTCTTTCAATTTGGGATCTCTCGACCCACTCTGCTATCTTATGCACTCGTTCCAACGCCTCCTTCCTGGTAGCTCGCGTTCGAACACTGTGGAGTTCATCTTCCTCTTCAAGCAAAGATTGCTGCAGTAACTGGTATTTGTCTGCCAAATATTGCTTCTCTAATTCCAAATCGAGAATCTTCTCATCTAGCTCGTGTTGCTCTGTAAGTCACCGTAACTGAAGCTCTACTCTAGCCTTGCGGGTGGATGATGTGGTTATCACTGATACCGATCTCGTGGAATTAGGGAGACATTTCGCACACACCCAATCACGGTTCTTTACCGGACCGCTCAAACCTGCACAAAATATGTGCCACATTCCATTACACCTACAGCAGCATACAAAATCATTGGCCGAAACCGGACGTTCACAGGACACGCAAGAATGTGAGATTTTGTAGTTCCTTCCTTTGGAGGACTGCGAACGCTTATCCATGATGGATTTTTTGAAGAATGTTACGATTCGAGGGAGAGATCGAAAGCAGGTCACTGATTTTCGACATCTTTATTTCATTGCGCTGCAAAACTAAAATATGAGCAATATGAACATGTGTGTTTTATGGATAACTTCTGCTCTAACTCACAATTCAAATATTTCCTATCAGTTGATGCAAACATCTTTCCGATCTTCCGATCTTTCCGAAAGCTCAAATTATAGAAATTCCAAATTTTTCATTTCTTTTCATTTCATTTCTTAGGTTTAGGTTTTTATTTTACCCCCCATATATCCTGTTGGACGTAGTCTCACGTCAAAAAAAACATTTAGTATATTTTAGTAAAACATTTATAGTACACCAGATCTACTGTTTGCCATAAATTCAAATAATATTTTATACTCGGGATCATCAAACATCTAAACTAATTGTCATCAATAGGAAAGTATAGTAAAACACAAATGTATAACGAACTTTCATTTCTATTTGCTCATACGTATTGATCGATTCATGGAAAATTTTTTATTTTTTGTAAACACATGTAAACACAAAATTTACATAGATTTTCTCAAAAAAATTGTAAGGGGTTATATCTAGGACACGACCGCATATTTCCGACGTAGAACTACGCAATTAAACATAATTAAAATATAATACGCAATTAAATATAATATATATAAAATAAAATATTAGGCTGTCAAAAAAGTCCTGCGGTATTTCCGCGAGGTGTCGTTGTAAGCGCGTAGTTCTAGTTGTATTCATTGTATCGAGTCATACTATAGCTTGTTGGAAAGGTATTTTATAATATAGCTATAATATAGTCGTTGCTATAATATAGTCCTTGACAGTGTTTTGTTTGGTTAAGTCGTTCGTGAGTTACAGTGTCGCAAATATGGAGCAAAATAAAGAGAAAATCCGACATATTCTACAGTACTACTATGACAAAGGCAAAAATGCATCTCAAGCTGCCAATAAAATTTGTGCAAATTATGGACCCGATACAGTTTCTATTTCCACCGCACAACGATGGTTTCAACGTTTTCGTTCTGGTGTAGAGGTCGTCGAAGATGCGCCACGCTCCGGAAGGCCTGTCGTCGAAAATTGCGACAAAATCGCTGAATTAGCCGAGAAAGACCGGCATAGTAGCAGCCGTAGCATCGGCCAAGAGCTGGGAATAAGTCATCAAACCGTTATTAACCATTTGAAGAAGCTTGGATTCACAAAGAAGCTCGATGTATGGGTGCCACACACGTTGACGCAAAAAAACATCTTTGACCGTATCGACGCATATGAATCGCTGCTGAATCGCAACAAAATCGACCCGTTTCTGAAGCGGATGGTGACTGGCGATAAAAAGTGGGTCACTTACGACAACGTGAAGCGCAAACGGTCGTGGTCGAAGCCCGCTGAAGCTGCTCAGACGGTGGCCAAGCCCTCATTAACGGCCAGGAAGGTTCTGCTGTGTGGTTGGTGGGATTGTCAAGGAATAATCTATTATGAGCTGCTTCCCTATGGCCAAACGCTCAATTCGGACCTGTACTGCCAACAACTGGACCGCTTGAAGGTAGCACTCATGAAGAAGAGGCCATCTTTGATAAACAAAGGCCGCATTGTCTTCCATCAGGACAACGCCAGGCCACACACTTCTTTGGTGACGCGCCAGAAGCTCCGGGAGCTCGGATGGGAGGTTCTTTTGCATCCGCCGTATAGTCCGGACCTTGCACCAAGTGACTACCACCTGTTTTTGTCCATGGCGAACGAGCTAGGTAGTCAGAAGTTAGCCACAAAAGAGGCCTGTGAAAATTGGCTATCCGAGTTTTTTGCCAATAAGGAAGCGAGCTTCTATAACAGGGGTATTATGAAGTTGGCATCTCGTTGGGAACAAGTCATCGAACAAAACGGCGCATATTTGACATAAAACAGATGTAACTAATTTTATGAACAAATGAAAATTCAAAAAAAATACCGCAGGACGTTTTACACAGCCTAATATTATGCAATCCACTTATTAACCACTTCGAATATTGTTTTAAAATGCATCGAAATTTTGTAATAGATTTTATTCTTCGTTACAAATGAATTTGATGTTTATCAACATCAGTCCTTTTACATTTGATATGTTGTCTAGGACTACCAAAACATGTGAACAGAAGAATTGTCAAACGATCATTGCATATTACATTTCCCTCTGAAATTATTGCTCATCTCATGTTTACGTAGTTCTTGAACCGCGAAAATTCATTCACCTCTAGTATCTGAAATGACGATTTTCTCAGGCTTCTCAGTGTAAAAGTACGTTTTAGCGAAACATATTCCGGTCTGCACAAAGACAAGCGAGTACAAAAGTACTCAAAACCAAAAAATACCTGCAACTTGCATGTATTTGCAAAGCGGATCCCCCCAGGCACATTAATTTTGAAATCCGTGTTATGGAAACACAGCTCGGTGGGAACAAAAATACCCCCAACTTGCATGTATATTTGCAGAGCGGATTTCCATAGGTTACATCGATCTTGAAGCCTGTGTTGGGGAAGCCGTAAATCGGGCAATAAAAACTTGGCACTTAGGGCGTTTAAATAACGCTTGACATTTTACAGTTATTCAATTGTTCATCTCATGAAAAATAATATCATTGTGATAGAAGCGTAGGAATACTTCCTATCAATTGATGCAAACATCTTTCCGATCTGTTAAGAAATGTTCGAGTTATAAGCATTCGAAATACGGGTAGAGTTAGCACACAATATAGCATTTCAAACAAATCTTAGAGAATTTCGGATTCGATTGGTATGCAAATCATGAGAATTCGTTCACAGTGAAAATAGTTATTAACGTTAACTTTATTTCATAAAAACGTGACCTGTTTTCCGATTTGGCACCCTTCCTGAAAGACGTAGTTCTACGTCAAAAATGATTTGGCATCTTTTTACCAAAACACAGAAAAAAAGTGAGCGAAAATTGAACGAAAATTTTCGGTTCGGTTCTATGTTTTTAAGAGGCTTTATATTTTGCAGTTCATTCGTGTCTAACAGAAAATGTTGTCAACCTCAAACAGCGGCGGCAACTCGACATGCTAGGTAGCTTTCAAAAGGTTAAGTCAACGCAAAGTATTTTGTTGAAATAAACTCCGTGAAGAAGGTTTAACTAAACATCCGAAAATGAATATCCGACAGGACCAGGTTGTCATGTTTTTGTGTCATTTGTTGTTGAGAAGACATATGCTCAAAAGCGTTGTTTTTCAAAATATTTTCCAATTTGGTTGATTCCCGTGTAGATTGCAGAATTATTTGCTTTCGCAATCAATATGAGCATCATCTGGTACTACCTATGTACCTGTGAGCTTCAGCCACGCGTTCACCGATAATATATTTGCACTGTTTTGTTTTCGGAGAACATCCACCTAGCGTCATTTCAAATCACCATATTAACATGTAAACCAAACAGGCAACACATGTGTTACGCCACGCGTTGTGCTCGTTCAGCTCGCGACAGCGGAGCAAATACAATCCGAATCCTTCGCCGTCACGCGAGTCACCAGCTCTGACTTCAATCGATAGGAATGTAATCCACTAAGCGACGTTTACCCCCCCAGTAGACCACCCACCCCCCCGGTCCTGGCGGTGCGACAGCACCGAGGATCGGTTCATTCACGAGCTTCGAGCTGCTTTCCTTTGGTTGATTCCGAACGCAGTGATTGTTTTCCATTGATATTGCAAAGCGACTAATGCACCGCCATCGCTGGTTCTGTTTCTATCAAACACGACGACCTGGATTATGGAGACTTCATCTTCGTCGGCAGCAGCCAGCAACAAGGCGACTACACTTCGCTACACATCGATATAGCGTCCTTTTGATGTTTGTTGTCCTTTTCCCCATCCCACGCGCCACAACGCGCGCGTGTGTGTGTGTGCGGGGTGATACGTTCGCCAGCTGTCGAACTGGCATTCGATTTCCTGAGACTTTTCCGAAAATAACCAACACAAAAAAACGGAACACACGCAGCACGCCTCCCTGGGGGGAAAGCGTATTCATAACAGAGGGTCGGGGTCGGGTGGATTTTGTGTGTGCCATTCCCGATCCCGATCCGCTCCTGTTGCAATCAAACACCGCAATCCAAACCCCTGGCAATTGATTCGGCGATGATTGGCAAACGTTGAAATGATTGCATTTCTACCCAGCGCGTGTGCGCTGCTGCCGCCCACCTTATCAATAATGACAAACGATTGCTCACGAGGAGCGGATAAAAGAGGGCTTTTGAGGATCGGTTTTTATTTTTCCTTATTCCTGGTGTGGGAGGAACAAACGCTACAGAAAACAACAGAAACGTGAAAATAGGACAAACGAGAGGCGGATTTTATGGTAGTTTTCGAACAAATTGGGCGATTACTTTTTTGTTGCAAAAGATTATGTAAAACTTTTTTTTGTCCGATTACAGTGATGCATTTGAATGCGGACGCTTTTTAATCCGGACACTTTTTCATTACATGCAATATTATGCCAAAACCATGACATTTTGTGCATGTTGAATTAATGTGACTGATAGTTACTATTGTATCAATTTAGTTTAGTGTCAAACATAGTACATAGTACACATAGTACAAACATAGAACTGTTAACAAAAAAAATGTCAAAAATCAAAAATCAATGTGAGTTTCACAAACCCATGTCCGGAATAAAAAGCATATTCAGAAAATGATTTTAAATCCGGACGGTCAAAAATTGACGATTGAACTTCTCATTGAAGGAGTTGCATAAGGGTATGTTAGAGGCCTTAGTATGGCGTATGGAGTGTGGAGCAAAGATTTTTGATCCGGGAAACCGCAAAACTCTTCGGTATACAAGACGGGGGCGATTATATGACCCGTTTGTACGTGGGTAACTTTGTAACTTTGTCTGTAGCGCTGTCCCACATTAATAGATATTTAACCCCCTTCCTGTTGACCGATTAATCTGAAATTTGGAACATACCTTTGTCTCTACACTCATTATAAAACTGCGTATTTCATGTTCTTGAGAAACCAAAATGGCGGCCGCTATACTTTTTTTTCAAAACTGCATCAATATGTGTATCAAATGAAAGAAAAAAAAAATCCAAAATGGGCCACGTCAGATTTCCATTATCTACAGTTAGTTGTTTCATTACATGCTCCACGATTTTATTTTAGTCTTATCAATGTCCTAGATTAAAAAAGAAAGGGGTATGATAACTACTAACTGCTACTTGCCTAATTATTTTCTAGTTTTTAGTACATCATCTGTATTATTATAGTGTTTAATCATAATGAAACCATTGAACTTGAAAAGTGTTTTTTGCTTATTATATTTTTTAGTTTTTAGTACATTATCTGTATCATTAGTATATTTCTCTACAATAAAACCATTCAACAATTTCTTTGAAATTTTGCATTTGCATTTTTCATAAATAACCGTATTCTACTAGTCATTGTATTTCGTTTGATACCCATATTGATGGGGTTTTGAGAAAATATGTAATCCGCCATTTTGTAGTGGCCGCCATCTTGGATTTATATTTTTCACTAGCTGACCCGGCAAACTTCGTCCCGCCCACAATTTGTTTTTTGTTATCAATACCTTCAAACATTCACGTTTTTCTTACTATGAGCAAGTTCATGGGTCCAATAGCAGAACTGTCCATTGATTGATCTTCTAATCGACCCCGTTAAATTTACCTTTTACTATAAAATTCCTAGTATTTCTAACAAAACTCATCATTATAATATCAGATTATTTTCAGACACAATTCTCGTTCAAGATTTTTCAACCACTTGCAAATAATATGTTTCTCCGTTACGTGGAGTAAATGTTTTATACAGAAAATATGATAGAATAAAGACAGCCCTAAATGGGACAATTCCTTCCTCGAGTTCTGCTCTTATCAACACATTCTGCGATACTTTTATTGGTATAAATAGAAGAAGATATAGGAGTGTGTTTCATCACATTAAAATCATTCCAGTTTCGAACAAAAATCAATTTAGCTAGCGCAAACATCAAGCGGACTAACAGCACTTGTCACTATGTAATTGTAGAACATATGGGAATTTAATTTTCCGAATTTTCCCTTTTGAAATGAAAGGGCATGCAGAAGTTTGTGTTTCGTTTGTATGACAGCCCACCATTAGAGAGCGGGAGGAGTGTATTTACCATAGAAATGTTTCATGCCCCGTAAAACCTTCACATGCCATATTTGGCTCCATTTGCTTGATTAGTTTTCGAGTTATGGAGAAATTTGTGTTTCATTTGTATGACAGTCCACCCTTAGAGAGCGGAAGGAGTGTCTAACCAACACAGAAAAATTTATTGCATCCTAAAACCTCCACATGCCAAATTTGGTTTCGTTTGTTTGATTAATTCTCGAGTAATTCAGAAATTTGTATTTCATTTGTATGGCAGCCCCACTTAGAGAGGGGGGTGGAGAGTCTAACCATCGTAGAAATATTTATTGCACCCTAAAACCTTAATATGGCTAAACTGATTTCATTTGCTTAATTAATTCTCGAGTTATGCAGAAATTTGTGTTCGGCAGCCCTAAATCCTCCATATGCCAAATTTCGTTTCATTTGCTTGAATAATTCCCGAGTAATTGAGAAATTTGTGTTTCATTTGTATGAAAGCCAAACTCCTCATCCTCATATTGATAGGATTTTGAATATATATATATATATATATATATATATATATATATATATATATATATATATATATATATATATATATATATATATATATATATATATATATATATATATATACATATATATATGGCGCCATCTTGTAGTGGTCATCTTGCGAAAATACAATAAATAATTGAATTAATAACAAACTTTTGTACCAAACGTGTTTCCATTCAGTCCCGCTACTCACAACGCTCCCGTTAATAAGTTCTACAATAATTAATAAATAATTTCTCTCAACGAATTGCAAAGAAAACACGTGTCTGGATTTAAAAGCAAAAGTGTCCGGTTTTCAAATCACGACACGATGAAAGTAATTTCAAATTTTTAACAAATATAACAAGATTTTGTGGAATTCTGTGATTCATAACATAGATGAAGGCCTTCCAATTCGGGACATCGAAGCTGACTTTGACAGCTAGTTTATATGAAGCAGAGATAAACAAAACGCAAGGCAAAAAGTGGTGGATTTACACTATTTTGGGCCAATATCTGAATTTATAATCTGGAACGACTATACGAATCGAGCGACAGTTAGGTTCAGCGATATGATCATATTTTTCAGTATTATTAACAAAAGCAATTTCCTATTGTAAAGGCAATTCGTCCAACTTTAGATGTCCACTTTTCAAAGGTTCTGTCGAAAAGATTTAGGAGTTCTTCTAGTGTTGATTATACACGTATCCTGACTATGTAACCTGACCATGCAAACAGCATTTAAAAATAATTTTCATTCGATGTATGAAAATTTTCAAATGCATTTGAGTATGCTAGTCTCAATGAAGGTACTCTTATTCGAGTCTGTATTATGGCCAGTGCAAAAAAAAACGGTTCCTGAAGTTAAAACTACTTTACTAAGCTTCACTCTATCACTACGTATTCGTTTCTTTTATAAACTACAAAATAATTCGAGAAAAAATGGCACTCAAAGTACAGTTGAAAAAAGCACGGTTTGTTTACTTTTTCCCCACACATTCCTAACATCCGCTAGATGGCGACAGTGTACCTTCTATGTCGCGAATTGTATAGGAACGCTATTTTTTCAACTATGATATGTCAATATTTATTAGTAGTTGAAGTAATTTTTTAAGCGCTTCAAATGAAGGTGGGAGCTAGCCATTGTAGTAGTATAGGTAAACCCACGTGTAAAAATGGGTTAATAGTGTTTGTGAGGGAAGAGCAAAGCACACGTAAATAGATCAATTCACTTATCAGACTGTGTGGCGCTTCATTGACACGAGTCTTTGAATACATTTGAAAAAAATAACAATTCAATACTGAAGTAAAATGTATGAACGATATGTTCCGACGAACAATTGCAAATGTAAGTATATATAGAAGGTGTATTTGCATATGAAGTAAAATTCTGATTATACGCGAGCGTAACATGAGCAAATTTATAACACATGCGAATTGGGGCACTTTTGGTATTAACAAGTTCTTCCGCATAGTAACTCGATGTTGATAATTCCTTAATATGTTCCTTCGTTGATCGTATTGTTTTCACATATTCACGTTGGAGCGCCTTAACCCTTCTGTTCGTTGGCCGAGGCATTTGATTGAATGTATTACTTTTCCGTTTACTGTTTTTGAAAGCATAGGCAGCCGTGGCAGTGTTCCGAGCTCTGCAATACAATTTTCTTACCCAATGTTAAAGTTGCTAAAACTTACATTATAGACCCATTAAACGTGAAAATAATTATTGTATTGATATCAACATAATTTTATTTTATTGATTTTCATGACATGAAACGCTATGACTCAGGAATAGCATTTTATTGAGTGGCCAATACAAACAAAACTATTGCGGAAAATTGAAAAATGAAAAATTAACTTTCAGAGCACTAGCTCGAGTTTTCCGACCTTTTTCATTATACAGTGCGACAGCAGATGAAAATTTAATATCTTGTGAGTAATTAATTAGAGTTTGGTTGATATTACTTGATGGGAAGCGTGCGAAAACGATCATTTTCTTCACAATGTTTCACAAAATTATTGATTTTCGGTCGAGAGGTGAGGGAGGGAGATGAAAGAAATGAGCGCCATTGTGGCAGCCATTTGTGGCTAGCTTCCACCTTCACCTTAAGCGTCCGGATTTGCTAATTGAGCCTAATAAAATAAACTGTTGGGTTAAAAAAAAACTTGAAATTCCGGAGCCTTTATCATCTGGTAACTATCTAGAAAGTCGTTATGCATTCTTCTTTTCGAAAAAGACCCGAAAAACACGCTACAACTGCATGAAATGTAAGAAATATGTTTGTCTCGAGCATGCAGTTATGGTATGTTTTGATTTTCACACCAATGAAACTACAATCGATTAATACGTTTTTATGTTATTTTCTAGCTCTTTATACTTTCATGAATTATATTCAGTTGCATACTTTTAATTAATAACAGGAAAAAAGTCGAATTTCGTTATTTGTGTTGGAGTATCAAAAATTAATTTGTTTTGAGGAGGCTTAATTAGATAACTATGAATACTGAATAAATCTATATATATAAAAATGGAGTGATGTCTGTCTGTCTGTCTGATTCTTATAGACTCGGAAACTACTGAACCGATCGACATGAAAATTGGTATGTAGGGGTTTTTGGGGCCGGGGAAGGTTTTCGTGATATTTTGAGACCCCTCCCCCCTCTCTGAGGGGGGGCTGCCATACAAATGAAACACAAATTTCTGCATTACTCGAGAATTAATCAAGCAAATGAAACCAAATTTGGCATGTGGAGGTTTTAGGATACAATAAATGTTTCTATGGTGATAAGATACTCCTTCCCCCTCTCTTAGAGGGGGCTGCCATACAAATGAAACACAATTTTTTGCATTACACGGAAATTAATCAATCAAACGAAACCAAAGTTGGCATGTGAAAGTTTTAGGGTGCAATAAATGTTTCTATGATGGTTAGACAGTCCTTCCCCCACTCAAAGGGGGGGCTGCCATACAAATGAAACACAAATTTCTGCATTACTCGAGAATTAATCAAGCAAATGAAACCAAATTTGGCATGTGGAGGTTTTAGGATGCAATAAATGTTTCTATGGTGTTAAGATACTCCTTCCCCCTCTCTTAGAGGGGGCTGTCGTACAAATGAAACACAAATTTTTGCATTACCCGAGAATTAATCAAGCAAATTAAACCAAATTAGGCATATGGAAACTTTAGGGTGCAATGAATGTTTCTATGGTGGTTAGATACCCCTCCCCCCTCTCTTAGGGGTGGCTGCCATACAAATAAAACACAAATTTCTGCATTACTCGAGAATTAATCAAGTAAATGGGCGGGACGAAGTTTGCCGGGTTAGCTAGTACTGAATAAAGACGAACAAAACATATTTTCTGGAGTTTTTTCATTCAATTATACCCTCTTCTTCAAATAAATGACAATAAAACCTGAAAAATAGGCAATAGCAACATTACAGAGAAGATCAACTTTCGGTCTGTGACATCGTGCGCGAGTATACGTGTTATGATTTTGCACGCGAGTACAGGAGGTTTAATATTACTATCCTCCCAAAAAGCTGCATTACTTTCTCATGCTCAAGATAAGCGCAGCTGTCATCCTGAGTGGAGAAGGTTTTGCTGCTGGCAAGCGAAACCAAATCACATACAACATTCCAGAACGACATTTACTTTTCTGTTAATACTGCCTGTCTGGATAAGCTTAGCTCTCGTTCTTTGTGGAGAGTTTTGCTACCGTCATGCGAAACCAAATCGCAGGCAAAATTCCAGAACATTTATTTTCTTGGTGAGCCGACGATAGCCTAGCTTGATGATTCCCCACACAATTGTGTAGCTCGAAACCTTAATGCAATGGCGTCAGTATGATGCAATTATTGCAATGCCAGAGACATCAACGAGTAGTTTGATCGCGTCCACAGTTCAATCCGAAACGAAGATATGTGATAACGCAAAACAAGGAAGAACAAGCGTTCATTGCTTCGTATTTTCGTATCTTCGTATACTGAAAGTTTGCCTCAGCGAGATCCACTGTTTATACTCTAGGCAAATATTCCCCTTCGTTTTTTCTTCTTTTCCTTTGTTCGCGGAGCCTTTGAATCTTACGATAAGTTGCAGTTGAATTACGTCGATAAGTTACTCGTTATTGACGGCAGGGGTAGAAAAGCTCACAAATCAGCAGAAGAAATGTATGGTAAAATGGAAACGTTTCTTTTTCCCCCTGTTGGGTGTGAACCACTGCGTCCATTATTTTGAACTATTGTGATATAACGCTTTTTTATACTACACTTCAAGCTTATCTACTACTTATTGATGAAGGAGTAGACTGGAAGCTATAGCGTGATAGGGGCCAATCAGGAATACTCTGTTTGATAAAATTTATAATCCTGATCGACGACGCAGACCAAATTTCCTTGGGCTCCAGAATAGCTTTATCAAGGTGTTGAAGTCTGCGTCTAGTTAGAGCTCCACAGTTACAGAGCAAATGTTCCGAGGTTTCGCTTTCGGCATTACAAAAGCGACAAATATCATCTTGTGCTAAACCTATGTTTTTAAGATGGTATTTACTCGGGCAGTGTCCTGTTACAAGACCAGTGAATGTGCAGAGGTCTTTCTTACTAAGGCTTAGCAGCTGTTGAGTAATTTTAATACTCGGCGTAATAAATTTTTTCGCCTGTTTAAGTTTTGCAGCCATCCAATTGGCTGTCACTTCCCGGTCTTCCCATTCATTCAGTTCGCTTTTCAACACACAGTCGGAGAGTCCACAAAATGGTTGTGGACCAGTGAATGGTGAGTTTGAGCCGTTCCTGGCAAGTTCATCTGCTCGCTCGTTGCCCTCTATACCGCAATGGCCAGGAATCTAGTACAATTGTACCGAACTTATCTGACTTAATTACCGTAAAAGGGAAATGCATTCCCAGACAATTTTTGAAGAGCACTTGAAGGCATTTAGAGCTTTAAGTGCCGCTTGACTGTCTGAGAATATGCAGATGTTAGTATGTCTATATTTTCTTTTGAGGCAGACTTTTAAACATTCTATTATTGCAGTTATTTCTGAAAAACTGAAAAACTGTTGGGCAGTTTCCCGTAGCCACAGAGATTTTTGTTCTAGGACCATACGCTCCGGCACCTGTTCTGATTCCCATTTTCGATCCATCAGTGTAGAACACGATTGAACCATTACGAACGTTGGGGCCACCTTCATCCCATACTGAACGAGAATGTTCGATCACTCTGTATGGAATGTCATAATTAGTCCTTGGTTCCATCCAATCACTGTTCATCTCTGAGGCTGTTCCAATGGGTAAGATATTCAGGATGCTCAAGTGACCAGTTTTGTCCCCGTCTAGTATTTTTTATCCATCTTTTAAGCTTTATAGCGCTTTTTTAGCCTCTAACTGAACATATTGGTTCAAAGGTACCAGGTGAAGGATAGCCTCCAATGCAATGCAACTGTTTAGTTTTTTTGTAGCTACAGTCTCCCTAGTCTTTGGCCACCATACAAGTGAGCAGTCTTCCATGTTTCACAAAAAACACTGCGTCCGAAATAAACATGTCCACGCTGCTGTTCACAGTTTTGTGTTTGAGTACAAACATGATTTTTTCGTACCTATGTTAGAAAATGTGACATGTTTGTATTCGTGGTATGTTTGGACATACGATGTTTAATCCCAATGTTTCACATGATGTTCGAACATGGTGTACAGTTTCTCTTGCATTTTCACCCCAAGCACCGGCAGTGCGTAGAGTAGAAGAAGCGAATCGGACACCACACCACCACCACTCAACGCGTGGTGTGTTGGTATGTTGACATGGAAAAAATGCTTTCCTTTCATGACAATGGGTGCTTCATCAAAAATATTGGGCAAATAAAATAAACCTCTTTTTCTGTTCTGAACAAAATAAACATCGATTGATATGAGAGTTTTTCACATTTGATATCATTATTTAGTGCACGCATCAATTTATAGATTGAATTCATGTAACATTCGCTAACCACTCGACCACGGGAGCAACAATTTTGGCTGGATCTTTGAATACAAATGGCCAATACTGCTTGTTCGCGACGATCGCGACCCGAGCTATAAAACGAGCGGAGAAGAGGAGAAGAAAGGATTATGCAATCGCATGCACACATAGCATATGTAGTGCAGTGTAAGTGTAGCTTTTAGTTTTTACCTTCATTCAGTTTGTGATAACATCGAGAAATTAATGGTGTGTTTTAGCCGCTGAAATTTCTCTGCTGGTTCTGTTGTGTGCCGTTGAACGTTGCATCTAAAACTAATTTTTGGGTATTTATTTTTTTGGTCAGCATTTGTATGACGTCGCCCGCTATGCAGTCGGCTCCCCAGACCTTAATTGCCAACATGCACGCAAAAAAAAATAGAAAGCTTCTTTCTATTCAGAGAGTGTTTTCTTTGAACGAAACCAAGGATTATTTAAACAGACTTGCAAAATGTGCATGAACGATCTATGAACTTTTACTTAGTCGCGGCAATACATACACCAACTTTTACAGATACACTGGCCGAAGGTTGTGCAGTCCACTAATGATTCAACAAGAGCCAAAGGTTGTACCGCTCATGACAACTCTACACGAGCTGATGATTGCGCCGGCTAGTGACCATTCTATCCTGGATTCCTCGAGTCGAGAAAGACGCACCACGCTAGATATGGGGTGCAGACTAGGTGGTCGTTGCTGATTAACGGTCAGCTGCATCCCAATAGGAAGTATCCCATGTCGGGCACACGTACAGAGCACTGAAGACTGCAACATCCCAATTATGAGAACACTTGTAATACTAACCTCGAGCCAACCGCGAGTAATCGGTTACATATTACTAACATAGTTGTAAGCAAACATTGTCAAAATATTGAACTCCCGGCCCCGTTAGGCTGACGCCATATGAGCCTTAATAAAAATATATATTTTGGTGCATGAACTTATAGCCTCTTAGTTCGTGCAATTTTTGAAATGCGAACTAAATTTCAAGTTCGTTTCTGTGAAAAAGTATTCTACGAAGAAATGTTTTGGGATGAATAATTTCTTTCCGTGTATGAAAAGAAACGAAACGAAAGCAATGAATACTGCGACATCGGGTGATATGTTTGTACATGATGTTCTTGAATTATAAACATCGTGTTTGTTTTCACATGTCTATGTTTGTGTATCATTGTTCGTGTTGGGGATAGACACTCAACACTAGCGAGAATCGTGTTCGAATTCAAACAAAAACATGGAATTTTCACATCGCGTGGGCATGTGTAAGTGTTTTTCGGAAGACTGCAAGTGAGGCATAGGTTATCCTAGGCCGCACAATTGCAGTGTAGACCCACATAACCATTTTTGGTTTAAGGCCCCATGTTCTTCCTATCATCTTAGAGCATGCCCATAGGGCTGAGTTGGCCTTGCTGATTATTGAATCTAAATGCGCGTTCCAGTTTAGTTTGGCATCTAAGATAACACCTAGATATTTCACTGAAGTGCTGCTTTTTATTTCCGCTCCCCCAAGATGTAAAGACTGCAGATGCAGTTTTTTTTCTTTTTGGTGGAAGGAATAATTGTTGATTTTGAGGGATTTATGCTCAGACCTTCTGTGATAATCCAAGAAAGGCCATCTGCATTCTGCTCGATAATACGTCGTCGAACTTGCCACGTACCATTATGACTAGATCATCGGCAAAGCCCACAACCTCGAATCCTTTTACCTCTAAACCCCTCCTTGTGGGCAACCTTTTGTTGCAATCACAGGTGTCGACGACCCGCCCAGCTCCGAGGTGATTCGTCTATGTGTGAGCATGCCCTGGATCCATTGGACTATGCAGTTATCGAAGTGTCTTTATCTCATAGCTTGTGCCATTGATAGATAAGAAGCATTATCAAAGGCACCTTCGATGTCAAGAAACGCGCATAGAGCGGTTTCTTTTGACAAGAGAGATTTGTCAATTTTTGTTACAAGCGTGTGTAGTGCTGTTACAGTGGATTTGCCTGATTAGTAGGCAAACTGGTATTTAGATAATGGGCATTTGGACATGAATACAGACTTTATGTATTCATATATAACTTTTTCCATCGTTTTCAGCAATATTGATGATAAACTAATTGGTCTGAATGCCTTTGGGAGTGATTTGTCACGATTCCCTGATTTTGGAATGAAAACTACTTTAACAAGTCTCCATATCGAAGGAATGTATCAGACTTGCCTTAAAAATCTCGATAAGAGGTGGAATTAGTTTTGATTCTCCGTTTTGAATCAGGGCTGGAAAAATCCCATCTGCACCTGCAGATTTGTAAGGTAGAAAAGATCTCACCGTGTTTACTACCTTGGCCCTGGAAACGTATATAGTTTTCATGAATTTTAACCATTTGCACACCAGGGGATTGTGATGTATAGCATATCAAACAAATCTTAGGGAATTTCTTATTCGTTTGGTATGCAAATCGCTAAAACCCGTTCGCGGCAAAAATGGTTATTAACGTTAACTTTATTTAATAGAAACGCGACCTGTTTTCTGATTTGACACCCATAATGAAAGACGTAGTTCTACGTCAAAAAATATCCACCAAAATCGATCATTGCTACGTGACGCTCCAAATTGAAATCGTCTTCGCGTGGAAACTTGACAAATTACTACTTAAAAACCAGATCTTCGCAAGACACTGAGAGCAGCGATGAGGCGCTGGAAAGGAATTAGATTTACGAAAAACGCAAAAACAACAGCAGGTCCCACCCAGGGGAAACAGGATGGAATTAATTTTGACATTTGTTCACCCTGAAATTTCTTTCCCCATTCCCATCATCATCATGTCGTCTCGAGTGGGAGTTAATGAGATGACGATGTTGAGAACGCATCGTATCTCACAGGCCTAGGTGCTAGGCGAGGATTGTCACGACGGTTGCTAGCACCGGAATGATGAATATTCGCCACTCGTGACAATGATTTGGAACAGAACGCCCGCGTGGAATGTTCACGAGAGCAATTATTCCGGGCGCGTCTTCCGTTTTTTTTCGCCCAGCCAAAAAGTTACTTGTTTTAATTAAATTTCATCTTCCTGGCTTTCTTGGAAGCAGCCATAAAATATTCCATTCCTGTTGTGTTGACCCCACGCCCTCCGTTTCACTCACCGATATTTCCAATTCCCGTACGATAGAGCGCCAGCAGCCACTCTGTGTGTTAGCAAATTTAAAGCTCCCTTGGAGACGTGATTTATGTAACAATTCCATAGTTTCAATAATCCCTCGGTGATAACTGAAACGTGACCAGTAGTTGTTGCATATGTGGGTATGTGCATACACCGACAGGAATTCAATCTCAACATAGATACGCTCGATGCTCTTCGCCACTATCAGGTCCTTGCGGCGAACGAGACGAGAGCATAACGCAAAATTTGAAATGTGCTTCGGGCGCAAACCAGTGGAGGTGGAAATGGGGTCATAAAAATTGTATCATATGCTTTTACAGGAATTTATCTCGAAATAGGAATTTTGTACACCTCTTGCAACGGTTTCCGACGCCATCGTTGGGGAGGATGTAAGTTGGGTGGAACCATGAACAGAGGTAGAGGGATATGAATTGTATCTACTGCATGTTACGGAGGGATTTACCGGAATGAATTCCTCGCAGAATATTAGTGATGCGTTATTTTTATGAGACTGCTACATTGTGGGAACATTAAATTGGATGTACATTTGCAGGAGTTGATACCTGTTTACATGAGGAGAATACGGATTTATAAATCTAACAATATTATCTGAAAAGCCTTCAACTGTCGAAAAAGTTTACAATTGTTCGTGGCCTTATTTGAAAACCACCACTTACAAGGCGCTCAGTATAAAACACTTCTCTCCTTCGAAACCAACCCCAATTAAACCAACACAATGAATTATCCGCTTATCTGCAGAGAGACACCACCTAAGCTGCACTTTCGATGGCGTTAATTTTCTAAAGCAATTCATTAGGCGACCACTCGCAGACCGAAGCGGGGAGCAGAATCCGTTGACAGTAATTGCACTATAATAAGATGCGCATTGCAAAAGAACGGGGAACGACAATTTAAGGAAGCAATTGTGCGCTGTCCTCCTCCCGACAGCGGAAAAGCTCGCCACCCCCTCCGTCCGAATGGGACGGAAATTATTGACAAAAGTTCATCTCCCCCCCAAGGTTTCGTTCGGCTTGGTTCGAAGTGGCTGCCGCGGAAGTAAAAAGCCACTTCTCTCATTATGTTGAAGCAGGAAAATTTCGTCAGTTCCTCACGGAAAAGCGACCAAAGTGGACAAGTACAAGGATGCTCGGGTCTGGTTGCATCATTTGGGATGGTTTTGACGATGACGGTTGCTCTTGGAGAGATGGAGATATACATAGGTTTCGAGTGGGTCTCGAGCGCCTTGCAGTCGTCATCGTATCCCTTAGTTTTTGGATGTTCGGTTAACCTTTTGTCAGATGATTTTATGGCATCTGAAAAAGACAATATCCCTCCAAAAGACGTGCGAAAATAAGGCAGTGAAACACGATAGATGTTGGTAAACTTTATGCTTTGAGCTAACAGTCGGTATCCATTACACTCAACATGAAGAACAATAATTTCATATCATCTTGAATCAATAGAAGCTCTGTTGATTCTGTCCCCAACTTCTCTAGTTTTTTAAACTTCTCCCATATAGTAGGGGCTACTCAAAATTATTTTACATTATATTGCATTTTAAAGTGACCAAAACGGACAGTTTAACATTTGTTTAAAGAAAATACATTCCTCAAAAATTTTCAGTAATCAATTAAAAATTGAAACCAAGAGTTCTTGAAGAATTATCAGTTCAAATAAACCGAGGCTGTATCCTGGACAAGACTACATTGTGGATGAACTGGACTTCGAAGTTTTCTCTTTCATTTCGCTTGTACATCACTTCGAGTATTATTCAGGAATGCATCGAAATTTGAGAATAAACTCTTTCGCAGAATGTTTCGGTAGCTCTGAAGCTAAAGAATTCTGATTGAACCAGGCCACATCTCACAAGTATACATTGCGAGCGTTCTCTTTCTCCTTCTTTGTATTTAAGAGGTTTATACACTTTTGATTTCGTTCAACCCTTAACCTTGAAAAGGGCCAATTTTTTAGAATGATGTCACAAATAGCTATTTATTTTACACGACGGCTACCGCGGCGGTCGTAATGTAGACACACACATACATGTGCACAAATACACAAGCACTCTCCAACAGACGGTATGAAAACCGATACGATGTATCATTTCGTTGAGCTTCCACCTTGGATTTGAATTTTTCATTCACAGCGCACTATCAGTTATCCGAAGTGATTTTGCTTCCGTATGTTGTATCAAGTGAAACCAATCTGTGTGACATCAGCATTAAGCATTAAGACATCAGCGGCTCGCTGACTGGAGCGATGCTGTGTTGAAGAAATTTCAAATATAATTTTAACAAATTTAAATATCATCAGGGCATAGATCCAGCCTGTTGATTATTATTGTAAAATAGATAAGAAATCTCAAATGACATCTTCTATACAATAAGTTACAAACGGGTGGAGTACAATTTACAATTTCTCCTCAGTGCATTTTCATTTCGAGCGAGCGATTTCCGTGCACTGAAAAATCTATATCTTATAACTATATAAATAAAAAACTGATCGCCAAATGTGTTGGTAAGCACGAAACTTGATGAAGGAATCGTCCGATTTGAGATGTCTTTATTTTGTTATATTTATCTGTATTAACGGAAAAACATGTTGTTTGCAAGTGATTGAAAAATCTTGAGCGAAAACTGTGTCTGAAGATAATTTGATATTCCCCCTCATTCTACGCGGCGAATGACGTGAGATAGCAAAGTCTCTCGCTTCATTGTGGAAGCTACATTACTTTTCAACTTCTTTATGATACCCGAGTCGATAACATATGAGGACACGACTTCAAATCTCACCTAGTGGCAAACTATAATCACGCCATTCGCCTGCAGGAATGCAGTGACTTGAGCCATCTCACCTCATTCGCCGCGCGGAATAAAGGGGATTATAATGACGAGTTTTAGTAGAAGCAGGGTTGCCAACTATAATTTTCAAAAATCAGGGAAAATGAAAATAAAAATCGGGATTAACTAGGATAGCTCATTTTGGGATGTCCGAAAAGTTCGTGCCGGTTTTTAGGAGAAAAAAGGCATCATTTTTATAGGCAGACATACATTTATTCAATTTTATGTGCACAGTTTCGTTCCACAATCATTCGCCATGCTTAAAACAGCTTTAAAATTCTATCCTACCAGATCATGTTCGCTTTCTCGTCGAAAACTGTTCAAGGTATTTTTTATGCTGTCCATAGAATCGAAGTTCTTGCCCTTGAATGGATTTTGTAGAGACCTGAACCTGTGATAATCTGAGGATATAATACCCGGTTAGTGTGAGAGTAATTTATTGTATAATTTATCGAGAAATGCAGTTTGGCGTTGGCCTGGTGGAAAGGAGACGTCGATCACGTAGACGATTTGCTTCAAAACGGCATTTTCGGTAAATTTTTAAAGCGAGCCGCAGATGGAAATGCAATCCATTGAAGGCAATTCATTCAAATTGTGTGGAACCCTCATATCGTCTCGAAATACGTTACCAAGCTTCAGGAGATGCTCATCAACGGTGGATTTAGATATCTGTATTGAATTTGCTAATTCATTTGTCGTATAATGAGGGTTACTCTTAATCTACGTCTCGATTTATTTAACATCAATGGCGGCACGAACTTGCTGCGAAACATAAGGGAACCTTTATCTTCTTTTTTCAGTTCTATATAATTCTTAGTGGCTAATATTCTTTCCATTACTTCCGTACCCTGTCTATTAATAATCTTCGTTTTATTTTTTTTATTACTTTATTTTATACTTCAGCAAACTTTCACTTGTCCTTTTTTAGGCATTTCCACAACTATGCATTATTAGTGTTGTGGTTCGTGATACTATGACTACGACAATATATGTCAGACATTTTTTACGGTTTTTAAATAATTTATAATTATATATTTTTACAAAAAAAATACAAAATATCTATAACTCTGTAATCCTTGACGTAATATTCTAGAGTGAGAGAGAAAAAAAAAGGATCTCGCAAAATTATCCTCAATGTTCAATCATTCAATTGGCGTTGACAGGCATTGATTTCAATGTGAAATAAACGCACTACGTGTTTTAAGCAAACAAATAAATATTAATGCATAGTATCAAAAAAAAAATAAACGAAAGAAAGGGCAATCACTATACAAGGGAGAACCGGAGAGCTTTTTATATAGGCTATTCTGACAGTTCTCATTTCCAACCAGTAAATATTTGACAGGGAATCCCGGTATACATAATACAGATGCTTTGTATTGTGATAAAATAAAAAACTAAAAATTCAGGAAAAATCAGGATCACTTCAGAAAAATCTGACAACCATGAAATGGACCCATGAACGTTTTCTTAGTAAGAAAACGTGAATATTTGAAGGTATTGATAGCAAAAAATCCATTTTGGGCGGGATGAAGTTTGCCAAATCAGTTGATATAAAATGAAACATAAGTCCTTGTCCAACTGGAAAAACAAAAATATGCCTGAGTAACATCAACAAATAATATAACCTTCGTTAAAGTCGATGACTTTTTTTTTTTTTATATTTTAGCATACTTCTAGGAAGATTTTGAAAAAGCTGTGGGTTGATTTAGTTCTAGTTCTGGAGAGCCACGAAATCATTGTCATTATTCGTGACCCCATACTTAATAACGTTGCAGTCCAAAATAGCCTACAAATTCTTAATTGAACAGAGTGAACTTCGTTTTTTCTCAGTGTAAGGTAAATGATTTTGGTTTGTCCAGTCGAAAATATGATCATGGTTTGTCCACTTTTTTGAATACTCCAATTCAGTTGCGTAAAAACACCCCAAATCGGACAAAAAAGATCATTTACCCTATTTTGGAATTTCATGCCAACACCTTTCAAGTTTCAAGTTGTCAGCATCCCAAATTACAGTGAAATATTGTGTGAGTAAAATTCGTTTCAACAACTACTTAACCCACAAAAATTGGATGAAAAAAATGAATTACAGGAAATGGTTTGAGTTTTCATAAAAAATATCAAGCAATTGGAGAAAAAAATATTACAGATTTTCTCAAAACGATAATTTTGAAAAAATATGAATAGTCCATACAATAACCAACAAGTCACCCATACATAGTAAGATGAGTACTTCCTCAAGCAAAGAGTTTTTTCCAACAACAACTTTTTCATTTTTTCCATGAAAAAAAAATCAACTAATTTTAATTTTGTTTATCATCAAGATAGCGATATGGTGTATTCGGAAAAGTTTTAGATGATATTAAATTATGGATGTCAACTTCCTGTCTGTTAATAGATAGGAGGTTCCTGAAAAACCAATGTTTTTATCATGAAATTTCTCTGTGTAAATTCTCACGATGGACATGTTCTGCATTTTCTTTTCATTTAGAAAACAGTTTTCAGAACATGTTAATTGCTAGAATGTACACACTAAAATGTTACAATTAAAATATAGCAATTATTTTTAAAAAAAGAACATGGAAATTAGGTGTTGCAAAAACATTTCATAATGAATATTTGAAAAATTACCTACATTTAATTCCTTAACCAACATTTCTAAGATCTCATAGTTGTTTAGCAAGATTTATAAAAAAAGAGTGAAACTTGGATTCTTGGCGAATTTCATACCAGCTGTACTAGCCATCGACAGCAGCATCTCGGATTGCAGTTGAGTTTCAGTTCGTAGGTTTAAACACATTGACCATTTGAGCAATCTTGCAACTTGAAATATCCATAAAAATATAGATGACTTATTCAATTATTTCAATTTTTTAAGAAGAATTCTTAAAAAAAATGTCTGAGAATTAAATGTTGAAGATCCTTTCTCAAAAACATATTTTACCACATTCCCGAAAAAAATGTATGAACGGTCAATAAATAATCAACAACATCTGCTTTCATGTTTTCTTTGGTAAATTACTGGTAATGTTTTGCTCATAACATTTTTGTTTGTAAATTCTCGCTATTGACATGTAAACTTTCTTCAAATCTAGATATTTCTAGAAATTTCAAGTCTAGACTTCAAATAAAATTAGAATTATTTGTTATTTTTAGAAAAACTTTCCCCTTAGAAATGCCCATCTTCCGAAGTAAAGATTGCTTATTGGTTATTATTTGGGCTATTCATTTTTACCAATGTTTGATATTTTCTAATTGACATGAACAACAATTCCTTGCATGTTACTCTGTAACACATATTTTGTTAATCTTATAACTTTTGTGTTAAAACTTTTCGTAAAAATTTAGTTAAAAAACAAAGTTAGACCCATTTCAAAAAGTCGTCTAGTTTTTTGAGGAAATTTCAATGTTTTTATACCCACAGGAGTTTACTACAATCTGAGACACTTGTTCTTAAGAATATCAATGCACACATTAGCTGCTATACACTCTGTCCAACGTCTATAAGACCAGGTGGTAATCTTGTTGCTTTGTGTATAATGTCAATTCTTCAACTTATATTCCATTGTATTGGTATTGGTGACTACCATACACTGCATGATTTCCATATGTGTGTATGCAAGCGCTGAGTGTAAACCAAAGGTTTTGTATTTTCCAAGTGTCAAGTTTCTATAAGACCAGTTACATTTTTCCGTTGTTTTAGTTGTTTAGATCAATAAATCTACAAAATGCCGAAGTGAAAAGTGCTCACGGAGAGAAAAGAAAAATAAATCGATGCAATTCACCACGAAAATGTAGGTATCAAAGAAATTTCTCGTCAGATTGGACGATCCCATCAAGTAGTGCTCAATTATTTGGCGAATCCTCAAGGATACGGTAGGGAGGAGAGTGCTCCACGTAAATCAAAGCTATCTGACCGGGATAAGTTGGAAACAGCTAGTAAAATTCGAATACCTCAAAATCGCTTATGCAAATAAAGCAATATTTCAATTTAAATGTTTCTCGGTGACAATTCGTCAAGTTTTAGTAAAAAAATCACACATAAAGAGGGTTAAAGAGGTTAAGGCTCCTCATCTTACACAATCTCACATCGGAAGACGTCTGAGTTTTGCCAAAGCTCACATGAACCGACAATGGGACAAGGTATGTTGTGACAAAGAATGTTTCCAAAAAATACATTTTTTTTTACATTTTGGTGAAGACTCGTGCATGGTTTGGGCGTGATTCTGCGCAACCCGAAAGCTCATGACAGCTTTCATATCATCCAAGGATTACATACATGTTCTGAAATCCTCTCTCTTACCATTTTTGTGTGTATATCGTCACAAAAAATTCACATTCCAGTAAAACAATGCTACTATTCATATCAGCAAGGAAACTAAACAATGGATTAAGGACCAAACACTTAATTTTTTGGACTGGTCGGCTCACTCTCCAGATTTGAATCCTATTGAAAATCTTAGGGGGATCCTTGTACGCAGAATCTTCACTGAGGGAAAACGGTACACCACGATTGAAGAGCTCAAGGTAGCAATTTCGGAAACATAGAAAAATATCGAGAAATTTGTTCAGCAGCCTTTGTTAAATAGTATTCCAACACGAATTTTCCAGGTTATTAGTCGAAATGGCAAGGTTGCCAATTATTGACATGTAAATCAGCCGATCGTTTCGAATTTTTCATTGTTAATCCATATGAATTTTGAAATGGGCTTATAGAAACTGGACAGCTGAACGAACAACTCTTTTGAACGAAATTGACGTAAAATATACTTTTTTTCTAAGCGTTCAACAATGTATGAATGTATCTTGGTTATATTTTAACTGTTTGTGTTGCTACGAAATAGAATCAGGGTGGTGTTATAGAAGGTGGACAAAGTGCAGTACCGATGTTTCGAACCAATTTTACCACGTCAGCGCAGGCAATCATCCCCACACCATCATATTTCCATTTCCGTGCTTAAGTTTCTTCAAGCCCTTCTCATATTTCCGCCACACTCATTCACGATGGTTTTGTTCATTGACTCAAACTTAGACTAATAAGATTCAAGGAAAACGTCAAACCCTGCATTTTGTTTATTTTTTTTTGCTGATCAACGAACGTCTTTTTGTTAATAAAACAATTGTGCAGAACAAATTTCAAGCACTTTTGGGTGGAGTGATAACAACTCGTGAATCGGTTAACTCGGTCTCAGTCGGACCTTACTGAGGAATCGTACCCTATGTTTCAAACTAACCGGGGAATCAGTGGAACACAGGTTTGCTTGCGAGGGACCGCCGCTTCCGACGGCGGATCAGCGGCTTATTATCCTCGCCTCGATTTATTATCCTCGTTTAATGTGGACTTAACCTAAGAATAAATTTCGAAAAACGAACAAAATTATTTATCATAAAAGGCATCTGTTCTTTCCGATTTTTTCAGGTCACGCTTTTAACAATATACCGTATCAAGATTTTGTGTATACTTATTCCGACCAAGGATGTTTTGACACCTTCGGGTTTTAGGAAAAATATCTCGAAAAAATATTATTGAAACCTAAGAAAATCGCGCCAAACAATTTTATGATCAAATTTTAAAAGTTACCGCGACACCTTGGGTTGTAATAGTTTTGAAACGTTTATATAAAAAATAATTTATGTTCAGGTATATTGCTTAACCGCCTATATAAAGAATAATAAGGAATGTATAGAATTGTGTTATTGCTCACAAAAGGCGGCATATTTTCTGGACGAGTATTCACAGCATGTTTTGTTTACTTATCAAAAATATAACAGCAGGTCATTTGTTCACGTTGTTCACGTTTACGGAGAGTCTTCCGATTATTGAAACGACTGTTGCGGTAGGAAAAAGCCTGCAATGTGGCTTGTGATCTTCAAATTTTCGCACTAAAAAAACCATTGCAATTAAAAAAAAAATATGTGGACCAATGCTTGAAAAAAAGATTGAAACAGGACCGCATTGTTTGCATATGACTACGAAGTTATTCTATTTGATTGGCATGTTTATTACTTTGAATATAGTTTTAATATGAAACGACATCGGAGAATAAACTCTTCAGTAGAAATTTCAGTTTCATCTTTCCTTTGAAGCTTCTTTTTTTATCCTCCCTGAATATGTGTCTATTACTACATCAATTCTCTCCGATTTTTATCTTTCTCTACTTCCTAAAAGCTAGAGAGAAGGGGAGGGTGAGCTGAATATTCTTCTGTTTTTTGTTGCCACCACCTTCGTAATGGATACTTTTCTTCACTTGAACCGCTGCTCAATTGTCTATTGAATTAAAAAAAAAAAAAGTAAATATTATTCAATTGTTGATTTCTCTGGGTTGGGTTAAATGCCGCATTTGTTGGAGATTTAGCTCTCTCATTTGTTTCGATGGTGGAAGGAAATGTCTACAACGATCATGCGAATGTTTGTATCCATTATGTTGTGATGTATTGTGCAATGAAAGCAGATAACTTAAAAATTTGTCGTGCTAATATTCAAAGTTTTAGCGCGCGCCAATTAAGAGGGTATTCTAGTGTAGAGACACAAATTTCGGAGGTTTTTTCGAGCTCTGTAAAAATAAAACAAAAATTATTTTTACGATTCATTATATCATTATATGTTCATCCATCTTTTAACAATAAAACAAAAATTGAACGGAGCAAAAATGTACGTAGCTAGAATAGTTACAGACTGATGAAGTGAGGGGGCTAAAAAAAAGTTCTGCCATGGTGTACACGATTCCAGCCCTTCTGGTTATCAGAAACAAAAATAAAATCGAACAAATTCTACATCAGTGAAGATGCCGTTATCGCATGAACCTCGCACAAGTCAAAAAAATCTTTTTTGACAAAATGGTGGCCGTTTGAAAAACAAAATGAGGTTTAAAACGCTTTTTCTTACGTTTCCCGATTTAAAAAAAATAATATTTTTGAAATATCGTTCATATCATGGTTCATGCTTTAGAGAGATGAATGCAGATTATATTCATTGAAATTCGACATGAATCGGTTCAGTAAAACTTGAGATATCGTGTACGCCAGTTTGAAAAAACTAGTCTCCAGAAAAACGCGTTTGAAGTTCATTGTTATGACTGTACCAGGTTAGATACTTCAACACTAAAATGGCTCTAACTTGATTTCTTAGGTTGAGGAAAAAGTAAGACATTAATTGTGGGTGAAATTCGAAACTATTTTTAATATACTTCGGATTGTCCGATTTGGGTCAAATATGCACCGTTTTATTGTAAAATTTGTTGCCATTCTAAATGTAGCCTCATAATGTCTCTATCATAGAAGTCTTGGCCCTTATTGGCGAAAAACTCTAGCAATAGATTTTTACAATCTTCTTTTAATCCCAATTTCTTATCACTCTGGAAATATTTTAATGCGAGAAAAAGTTAATTGCTTGGTGCCAGCTCCGGACTATATGGTAGATGCCAGTGTTGGAAAAAATCATCTTCGCTAAGCTCAAATGCATAGTTTTTCGGGCTAGGTTGCATCGAAAACCTATATATTCCAAACGAAACTCAAAATGACAGATCCAGACAACCAGTGAATATGAGCAAATGAACTTTTGTACTTCAATATGTTTTGAAGTTTATTTTCCACCCAGTGTCATTTTCATCTTGATTATTCAAGATGCCGCAATTGCATTTAATGTTAGCCAAATTAATGTTGTTTACTTTTAACCTGAGGCAGCTGTGTGCGGTTGGTTTTTATTTGTGCTATTGTTACCGTCTCTCCAAACAAAATCCTGCGCGATTTATTGTAAAGTTCGTTTCATCGAACTCTGGCGTTTTTTCCAGCCTGACTATTTTTTTATTTTCGAATTTTGAATCAAAATCAATGCCAGAACGAATATCGTCTCGAATGTGATGAACATCAATTTGTTCCTTTTGATATTCAAAGTATAAATAACAGCGAAGTTATGAACCCCACTCAATGACGCATTCATTCATTATAGCAAATTTGTTCATGCATCAGCGATATGAACAAAATGAACTCGTTTGTTATTGTCAACAATATAATGAGGGCAGTGTGTTTCAAGCTGAAAAAAAGTCATTTACATTGAAATAAAATCATGTTCGTTACTCGTGAATATTTGTTGATATTCTAAGACACTGGTTCCCAATCAAGCTCTCAGAATTGTGTGGCCTTGCGTTGTACTGATGGAACACAACACCTCTTCTGTTGGCCAATTCTGAACGTTTCAATCGTCAATCGCTACCTTGAAACGGTCCATTTATTGAAAAAAAAAATTAAAAATTTTAAAAAATAAAAAAAAAATTGCAAGTATTCTACTGTTGCAGTTTCGACACCAGAAACACCATTCACAATTTCAAATTCGCATTTAGAATAGAAAAAGTATAAGATGTATCGGTATTTCTCTTTGTTGACCTCCATTGTTAACACCATGTAAATCACAATCACTGAATGGAACAAACAAAAAAAAACAGCAAAAGATTTTTTTTGTGTGAAATGTCACCTTTACAACGAGCCTAAACTTGAAAGTGGATGATCGATATTACGCGAGATATTGATCACTAAAGCCAGCTACCGATAAACTCCCCAATATAATATTTTGTTTTCGTGAAACTTGACTCACTGTTCATGTACTCGATGGCTACGACATCGCTAGAAAGTATTGTACATGGGGGCATAAGTGTTTATTAAAGAAGTTCCCTGAAATGTGAGGTATTTACCGCTTCTGGTATATATTCTTTAAGGTTGGTAACATGTCCCACACTGGGTTCATGTTTCTACTGATAATAATGCATAACGTTCGTCATGGAGTAATGTTATACTTGTGTGGCTTCAACTCCAGCTCCAATAAAGCAGAAGATAAATCAGGTAAATTGATAATTTGTCTTGAGTTTTGTTGCTTTAAGTCCGTGAATTCCACGAACACTTATTTTTTTATCAGGTTGATTTGTTTTTAACGAATAATTCAGATTTTGTTATAAATTTTAATCAACGCACCAATGTGATTGCGATCATTATCAGAAAAACAGTCTCGACTATAATTTGAAAATCACGATTTTGAAAAATAACCATTTCAGTGTAAAATTTTTAAAACGGGAAGAATCTTTATAAATAAACTAAACTATACATTAGAGGAGAACTATGATGTTTTTGCTTCTGTTCATGGAATGATTATCAAACATTCAAAGAATTGCTACTCTCGCCATATTTTCAGAAAATATAACGCTAAAAATTTCCAAATTTCCAAAGCATGTAGATGAACCTAATTTTGCATCAATCTTTGTAAGCATATAATGATTTTTTTTAATCAAATTATCGCATCATTTTTATCAACCTTTTGTCCAGCCACAATCCAAAATAAACAACCCAGCTACCAAATGATCTTCGACGCATTAGGCGAAACGACCACCGCACAGTACCCTTAATAACTTAATCCGTATTTATTGCAGAACCCATCATCAACCGAAGCGATTATAAAATTATTCATTTCTGTATTTTACTTTGTTTTTTCTCTGTATGTGTTTTTCGCCACCAAAATCATCCCCCCCGATCTACCTTGTTATCATCCTCGAAAAAAAAAAACTCGTGCCACCGTTCGTTCCTCCAATTGTCCTTCCGTCATGGTCGCCACCGCCGGTTGGAATCCGGCGAAACGCACAGATCAAAGCTGGAAGCGGCCGAAAAGTTGGCAGCATCCTCCGTCGCTGCGTAAGTGTTCTAGAGGATTTTGTAGCGTAGGGTTTGTTTGTTTTTTTTTTTTTTTTTGTTTGCTATTTTAGCATTCGTTGGCTTGAAAAACGAATCGCGTTCTACGAATAGGCTATATTTTTTCATAGAGCAACTAGTTGACATATTTTGAATAGTTCTGGATTTACTGATTTTTTATTTGTTGTAGCTTACCGTCTCGCACGATGAGATAAAGTAGCGCAAAATTTGCCTTCGACTCTATCTTCTGTCTCTGTTCAGAGCAATTCGCTGTGAAGAATTAAAGTTTTGCGATAGAGGTCATGAACAAGCTTTTTCTATGTTTCTACAACTGCATTCCAACGCCGATAATTAGGCGAGATATTCATAGAAATAGGCGACAGTCATTTCTGTTTCTTTCCTCGCCGGCAATTGCCTAATTGTCATTATTGTCTCTTCGCTGTGTCTATTAGGATGATTAGCATCTTCACTTTGACTGTCTCTCTGTATCATATTTTGTAATTAGTAGAATTTAGACGTGTTAATTCTAGAACTTTTCTATAGAGATTTTTATGACATACTGTGAATGTGCCACACAATTATTACAGCGTCATTATGCCAGCTTTTTTCATTTGAATTCTATTTTAAAGTTTAGCGCATGGTAAGTATGGAAGAAATCAAATAAATGAGGATAGAAGCGATTGTAAATACTGTAAAAAAAATAGAGACATTATGGAAATTAACTAAATATAATGCCAGAAGAGGTGTGGTGCGAGTTAGACCCCAGACCTCAAAACGTGAACTCGTGTACAGAAAGTCAACAACACTCGGAATGTATAACAAAAGTTCTAAGTAAAGGGGTCAATGTACGCAAAATCGTATTTGCTTCATAGGCCATACTATGATGTTATCAATTGGAATTCTAGGAATAAGTCCAATTTCCATCTTATTATTCCATCGATAGTCCGAACAGCGGCAATTCTGCGGGGCAGTGTATCGTTCACCCGTAATTCCCCCACAGAGTACTATTAGTTTTAAACTGTAACCATCTCTACCAGTAGAAACGGACAAGCGAATAAACGACAATCCACTATTCCTGCTAGTTAAACTTTCTAATTAAAAGTTATTTTATTCCCCAGGCTAACTTTTGCCTGTGCGCCCTATCGCCGTTTCTTGGGCGCAGTTTTGTTTCAATTTACATTTTAAATCATTAATTCGAAACGAGGCTACGGTACCCAAGAAAGTGATACCATTACGGGTCGCGGCCATCCGACTGACTCTGCTATGGAATTAGGGGTAGTGGAAGCGTGCAGGTGTTTCCTAGAAGTTCTACAATCCACATAAACAGGAATGAGGCTGAACTGATGACTAAATGTGGCTCGCAGGCAATGTAACTTTTGTTTTAATTATAACAAGTTAAATGGCTATCCTTCGGATAGCGATCCACAACTTCTGTGGTTGAAATAAATAAGATGCTACACAAGTTTCATTACTTTTGACTGCTGAAATTTATTAGAGACTAACTCATAGTAGCTTTCGTTCAATATCGTACCAAACTCACCGAACCGTGGTCGTGGCTTCTTTAATATCAGGAGATTTCCAAAAAGTGCTGCTGCAGCAGCATCCCTGGTTCCATTACATGCAGTGTCAACCACATTTGCATGATTGTTTTACCCACCACAGATGACACCCGCCGAGAAGCATTATAGGGGCAATGCTCTCAACTAAGTTTGCACTTTTTTCCACTTTGTTTGCCAAACGAGATTGCGGTTGTCGAATTTCATTCACAGACTCGTCTTCTAGATCGAACAGGCCATCTCTACCGCTCTCATTTTGTTTTTAGTGCATTGTTTGGAAATGCAAATCCTGTCAGCTGATGAAAGCTGCAGGAGTTATGAAGTGTGCGATCCGTACAGTGTGCATCAAAACTGCACAATTTCGTTGAGAATTTCAAATGCTCTCGTTGATACACATATGTTAGTGGAAATAGAACATATGCTCAGATTGATAGATGTATTTTTTCAAGCACAGGAAGGTTATATGTGCTCTTCCAAACAATTGGATATTTTTTCTCTGTACAGACCATATCCAATTGAAACTGCAGCATTCACAAACCAAACTTGTAGTGTACTGTTTTTTATAACAAATTATAATAAATTGAACATTCGGATTCCACGCGAAATGTCAAGACTCAAATAACGAAAGAAGATTCGAGATGTCGCAACATAATGTGAAAGATATACAGGGTTTTCCATTTTGGGCTTCCGAAAGTATACAGCCCTGCGCTGACAACCGTTTGACATAGCTGTCAACCAAAGCGTCATACAGTTAGTTGAATGTCTGCTATTTTACAATATGAATCGTTTTAGCATCGCACAACGTGCTAATTTTGTTAAATTATACTATAAAAATGATGAAAAACCGGCAAATGTTTTTCGAGCATTACGGACGGATTTTGGTCGTCAGGGACGGCTTACAGAGCACACAATCGCTAATGTAGTGCGTAAATTCGAACAAACTGGATCCGTAGCGGATATTGTGAAACCTGTGCATCATCGTAATGTGCGTTCGGCCGAAAATATTGCTGCTGTTGCTGCCAGTGTGGAGGATGACCCGAATGTTTCGATTCCACGGCGTGCTCAGCAATTGGGCTTGTCAAACACATCATTGTGGCGAATTTTGCATTTGGACTTGCACCTACACCCATATAAAGTCCAACTGGTACAAAAATTAGAGCGTGGTGACCATGGAAAGCGTCGGGCATACGTCGATTGGGTGAACGAACAACAGCAGCAAAATGCTGAATTTTCGCATCAAATTTTCTTCAGCGATGAGGCACATTTCGAGCTCGGTGGCTATGTGAACACCCAAAATTTCCGTATATGGGGCTCAGAAAATCCACACGTGATTGTTGAGAGGCCATTGTATCCGCCAAAAGTCGCTATTTGGTGCGCATTAAGGTCTGGTGGAGTCATCGGGCCGTATTTCTTTGAAAATGAGGACGGCGAGACGGTAACTGTGAATGGAGAGCGCTATGGCCGCATGTTAACCGATTTTTTTTGCCACAAATTGAAGATATGGATACGGATGACATGTGGTTTCAGCAGGACGGCACCACGTGCCACACAACACGACCGAACATGGCCATATTGCGAACGAAATTTGAGGGACGCATAATTTCGCGTTTTGGTGATGCCAATTGGCCGTCCAGATCCCGCTAAACTTTTTTTGCGAAAGACCGTATCTATGCCAACTCTCCGCAAACTCTTGAACATTTGAAAGACAACATTCGTGAAGTTATGACCGAGATACCGCCCCATATGTGCCGAAAAGTCATCGAAAATTACCTGTTCAAGGTGTGCGAGGAAGCCCTAGGTGGACATTTGAATGATGTTGTATTTCACACATAATGGCATAAACCAAACTTCAATTTGAAATAAAAGTTTCATCGAAATTGGAATTCTAAATGTGTTTTATTTCAATTTACTTTCGGAATTTAAAGTTGGAAAACCCTGTATATTTCAATTCAAAAATCAACGGAAAAATTTTCTTCTTGAAAACTGGAAAGGCTACAAAAATTTTTCAACAGCTAATCAAAGTAAAGGCATTAACTAAGTTGCTTTAATTTTCGAGTCATTTTGAGAACATCGTATCTTCTGAATTATATTTTGGTAAATTATTTGATGGCAACCGTTATTCATATGGAGAAATATTCATTGTTCAGTCTACCTCACAAATAAAGGTTTCATACAGATTCCGATGACATATGGAACAATACAACGCCAAATCAGCCGAAAAAAAATTTGACGTGACCCTCTTTGATTTGATTGAAACTTGGTACATGTGATGGAAGCTATCCAGAATCACAATTTTCATCGTCATATTGCCAATTTTAATTACGACGGTTCCGGTTCCGACATCGTATAGAAATTTCACTAACCTAATTTTTCCTATATAGCTATTCCATGCCAAACCGATAAAGTGTTATTTATTATTGGTTTGGAATACGAATTCAATTCCAAATTTCCAATTTCCAAATGTAAGTTTTAGATCTAAAAATTTTGAAATGATGTGATGAAGTGTTTTGACGTAGTTATGTATATCAATCTATCTAAGTTCGTGATTTATTGTAGATGTTTCTTTCTAATACGAATTGTCAAATTTTATCGCAAGTTTATTTTATATACTTTCTATAACTAGTGTTGATAGTGGTGTATCTTTGTTTCAGTTATCTGTTGTATTTTTGAGAATAAGTGTGATATTTTTGTGTATTCCTTTAGAGGGCTCATGGAAGCCATCGCGATTAAAGATTAAAATAGAGTACTTGGCGTGAAAAGTCATAGAATATATAGCCGATTGGATCCATTGTAAAGAAGTTCTTTCGGTTACCTTCTAAGGTAGCTTAATAATAATCTCCGGTGTAGCAATTTCAGAATACAAGAGAGTACTATGCGCGAAAAATCATATAATAAGCCGTCGATACGCGATTCGAGTCATTGTAGAGCAGTTCCTTCGGTTACCATCTCAGGTAGCCCATACAGAACCTTCAGGGATTACAACAGAGCACTAGGCGCGAACGATCTCATAATATATAGTCGATTCGTGCCATCATAGAGGAGTTCTTTCGATAACCTTTTTAGTTAACCTAATATTAGTAATCTCCGGTGACAGGGCCCGTATTAAAATAATCACATCACTTACCGCGGTGAATCCTGATTCTTAATCCTCCCCACTAACAACTATCCCTTCCATGATAAACGCTAGGGAACCACGCTATAGAGGCGACCCTTCTGGCCTTCGGGCGGCGAATATCATACTAACATTCCTTCCCTTCCTCTGGTGACTGTAAGGACGTGGCCGGCGTCGTTATTGACCATTTAAAGGTCGAATCGCCGAAAATTGCACAACGAGAATGATTTGCTAGTCCCAAGCGTCATTCTGTGTGTTCTTTGTGCAATTTGGTTGGTTCAGGTCAATCACGGAGAGCAACTACGAATTGTACAGTCTACCCAAGCTCAAGCTCAAGCTCAAGCTCCATGCCAAACCGATAAAGTGGTTCTCAGATTTTCGTGAAAAGAGGTGTTTTTTTTCTTCATCACAAAATATTAGACCCGTATTTTTGTATTTTCTGTTAGAGTGCCCATTACCCCTTTAGCAAGGTTGGAAAACAAAAGAGCATGATGTGATTTACGATTAATCGCAAACTACACAGATCGTAATCTGTGCAAACTGCGACTAACTATTAATCCTCACCCATCATAACCAAACGATTTTCTCTTGGTAACTCTGAGTTGACCAAAGCATTGCTAGACTTAAACGAGATGGAAAATGAAAGGTGGGAAGATTTTCTAAATCTGTGACTTCACAGATTTTGTTTATGTACATAATACTTTTTTTATAATAGTCCACTACATAGGAAAAGTGTTGTTATTAAAAATGAAAATAAGGAAATGAAATGAACGAACTAGTTTTTTTTTCCTAAATCAATGCTAGCGTTCAAAATCATAAGGGCCCGACATTTTCACAGAAACTGAAATTTCAGTATTTTTGAAGTGTTTTAAATTAATTTCAATCCAATTTCACTTCTTTAAAGTTTAACAGAGGATTTCTCAGATGGTGTTTAAATTAATCCACAAGAGACTACAAACAATAATCCCCCTAAAAAAAAAAAAAATTTGGGTGGGACGAAATTTGCGTTTGTTATTGCATTGCAATCTAGTGAGAAAAGAATAAATTATGTGTAAAAAATACCAGATTGAATGAACCATGATTTACTAATAATTGTGTACCATAATTGTATTGTGAACGCTGCCGGGCCAACATGCCGCCTCTGAATACAAAATGTGAGACAACAAACGATAAACTTCCCCACTAGTAAAGGGGTGAAAATTGCTCGATGGAAAATGCACCGAATGTATTATTCCAATCCTCATTCTCCCACCCCACCAACTGCAGCCGCTGGCAAAAACAACGCAGCAAAGATGTTATCACTGATATGCATCTCATGTTTCACCGCTGGGTCCTACTGTCTGTCTGAGGTTGCATCAAGGCAGCAGCAGCAGACCGACAATCACATTTGCATAAAGAATTCAATTGAATAACCCCTGCTTCTGCACAGAAGTGCAGAAGCGAAAAACAGTACCCACTTCTCGCTTCAAAGGTCTACATAACAGAGCACTAAGTTTTATGGGGATACTGAAAATGTCGGAGTGAGGGGGGGGGGGGAAATCGGCGGGAAGCGAAAGCACGATCCTGCCCCGGGAGTACTGCTTCTGGAAACAACTTTTTTTGTGGCGCTCCATTCCCACATGCTGTCTTAGCATGGTGAGCCCGAGAACGTAAGGCATGGAAAGTGATATGTATTCAGATATACAGAGAGCAAAAAAAAGAACTACACTTGCTCCCATTATTTTACGGCCCTGCGTTCGTTGAGCCCAGAATGTGATGCGGGGGGTTTAGAGGATTTTTCCGAGTGGCAAATTGGGGCCCGGTAGTGGACCCCCGGGTGGGTACGAGTTGCGTACAATTCCTTGGAAGAACGCATAAAACGAGTAGGGGATATAAAACATTTATGAGCACCATTAACAGTACAACGGACGGAACGAGCATTATGCTCGTAAGGGGGACTGCTTGTATGGCGTGCAGCATTTTTTTTATTTATTTTCTAGGCCGGAAAGTGTGGGCTAAGTATGCTAATTAGGTTAAACTATAGAGGCGCCTAGTGGTGCGTGAAAGTGTAATAAGTGTGGGTATCTCGTTTCCGGGGGGCGGAAATAAATCGTTCATTATGTGTGTATGATTAAAACAGGTCTCTGCAACTCGAAAGTAGTGAGACATTAGAATTAATTTTTTCCAAAGGGCCTGGCCGGGTAAGGGAGTAAAAAGTGCCCCCAAACCAAATCACTAGCTGTATGGCAAATATAGTAAAGGATATTAAATAAGAAATTTTGGTGGTTTATTTGAACCCCTATGTGGTTTGACGTAGGATCTATAGTGAAAAACGTACTTTTCGTTAATTTCACGCCATCCTCAAAAGATCCGAGATAAAAATTTGAAAAAAATACTGAATGTGCATCTTACTACGATGTATCAAAAAAAATTATCAAAAAAAAATTTCATCAAAAATTTTAGTACTAAAAAAAATAATGAAATCTTGAAAATTTTTTTTTTGGGATTTAGAGATTCAGTACTACTCTAATTCATATTTTAATGTGTTTCTACGGCTTTTCTAGATATGTGTGATTTTTTTCAGATTTTTTTCAGTGTTGCGCGGTATCAAAAAATTTTTTTTTTATGTTTCCAAAGAGTGGTTAGGTAAGGGAGTAAAAAGTGCCCCCAAACCAAATCACTAGCTGTATGGCAAATATTGTAAAGGATATTAAATAAGAAATTTTGGCGGTTTATTTGAACCCCTATGTGGTTTGACGTAGGATCTATAGTGACAAACGTACTTTTTCGTGCATTTCACGCCATCCTCAATAGATCCGAGATAAAAATTTGAAAAAAATACTGAATGTGCATCTTACCACGGTGTATCAAGAAAAATTATCAAAAAAATAATTCATCAAAAATTTTAGTATTAAAAAAAAATTATGAAAATTTGAAAATTTTTTTTTGGGATTTAGAGATTCAATACTACTCTAATTCATATTTAAATGTGCTCTTACGGCTTTTCTAGATTGATAAATATCGTCAAGCTGTTTTTTTTTAAATATCTAATAATAAAAATAAAATAATAAAAAAGAAAAATACACAGTACAAAAAAATGTTATAGATTTTCTGGCATTTCGAAATTTTGAAAAAAAATATAACTTTGAGACCACAAATTCGATTTGTTTTTTTATTTTAATCTTTCAATTGAAAACCACGAATACAATAAAATAATCGATTTCAAAAAAATAAAAATAATAATGCAGACGATGAAGAAAATTATTTTGTGTCACACAATGCTCTTAAAAATTCAGGAAAAATTACGCCACATGTAGAAAAAAGACACATACGAACGCATTTAAATAAAAATTTGAGCAGGAGTGGGTCTCAAAGTTATATTTTTTTTTTCAAAATTTCGAAATGCCAGAAAATCTATAACATTTTTTTGTACTGTGTATTTTTTTTCATTTTATTTTTAGTATTAGATATTTGAAAAAAAAAACAGTTTGAAGATATTTATAAATCTAGAAAAGCCGTAAGAGTACATTTGAATATGAATTAGAGTAGTACTGAATCTCTAAATCCAAAAAAAAAATTTTCAAAATTTTAATATTTTTTTAGTACAAAAATTTTTGATGAAATTTTTTTTGATAATTTTTCTTGATACACCATGGTAGGATGTACATTCAGTATTTTTTTCAAATTTTTATCTCAGATCTATTGAGGATGGCGTGAAATAAACGAAAAAGTACGTTTTTCACTATAGATCCTACGTCAAACCACATAGGGGTTCAAATAAACCACCAAAATTTCTTATTTAACATCCTTTACAATATTTGCCATACAGCTAGTGATTTGGTTTGGGGGCACTTTTTACTCCCTTACCTAACCACTCTTTGGAAACATAAAAAAAAAATTTTTTGATACCGCGCAACACTGAAAAAAATCTGAAAAAAATCACACATATCTAGAAAAGCCGTAGAAACACATTAAAATATGAATTAGAGTAGTACTGAATCTCTAAATCCCAAAAAAAAAATTTTCAAGATTTCATTATTTTTTTTAGTACTAAAATTTTTGATGAAATTTTTTTTTGATAATTTTTTTTGATACATCGTAGTAAGATGCACATTCAGTATTTTTTTCAAATTTTTATCTCGGATCTTTTGAGGATGGCGTGAAATTAACGAAAAGTACGTTTTTCACTATAGATCCTACGTCAAACCAGATAGGGGTTCAAATAAACCGCCAAAATTTCTTATTTAATATCCTTTACAATATTTGCCATACGGCTAGTGATTTGGTTTGGGGGCACTTTTTACTCCCTTACCTAACCACTCTTTGGAAACATAAAAAAAAAATTTTTTGATACCGCGCAACACTGAAAAAAATCTGAAAAAAATCACACATATCTAGAAAAGCCGTAGAAACACATTAAAATATGAATTAGAGTAGTACTGAATCTCTAAATCCCAAAAAAAAAATTTTCAAGATTTCATTATTTTTTTTAGTACTAAAATTTTTGATGAAATTTTTTTTTGATAATTTTTTTTGATACATCGTAGTAAGATGCACATTCAGTATTTTTTTCAAATTTTTATCTCGGATCTTTTGAGGATGGCGTGAAATTAACGAAAAGTACGTTTTTCACTATAGATCCTACGTCAAACCAGATAGGGGTTCAAATAAACCGCCAAAATTTCTTATTTAATATCCTTTACAATATTTGCCATACGGCTAGTGATTTGGTTTGGGGGCACTTTTTACTTCCTTACCCGGCCAGGCCCTTTTAGTACTCAATAGATTCTTACATAGGCTCTCATGGATTATCATCTGTTTTTGTTGGTAGATAGAAATTTGGGTCTGCCCTTACTCCCAGAAGCATATATCTCATTTGTCCATTTCCCGTATATCATCATCTTTATCATCGATCAATTCATCCAGTTTCAGAATTTAATTTACATTTATTCGATTTTATTTTACTATTTTCCGATGTTTTGTTTTCTTTTCTACTTTTATGACGCATTGTTACCGTAAACAAATGAAAACCACTTCATCAACCCATCCCAATAACCCGCAACTGCTGCTGCTGCTGCTATCGATGTTATCTGTTTCCCGTATTACCGATTGTCAAATGCTGCAACCAACGGCTGCTCCTGCTGCTGCTGATGCAACACGAATCATCTGTATTCACCAATTTCCGGTACTGGATGATGCTGCTCTTGATATGTATACATACACATGCACGTTCCACTCATGAAACATCAAAACTTCGCAACTGGGGTAACTCGATGGCCGCACACGTCATCCAACGAATCGTGACCCGAATTGGGTACGGTAAATCAAATCTAAAACAATCTGAACGTCACTGTAAATATTGGGGCTCCCCACCCACACCGTGTTGCTCGTGATGACATATTTTTCACTTTTGCTTGTTTGGTTATGCTGTTATGCCCGCTTTTAACGCTACTGCTTTCATTGTTGAACCATTTTCTGGGTGCCCTTATTTAACGTTGTATGAAAATTTGCTTCAAACACCCGCCGAAATACACCTCGAAATGACCCTCACATACACATCCACCTATGAACATAACCTCTATCGATGTTTAGAAGAAATGGACTGAGTCAAATTTCACTTATTAGGCGGGCATCGTCAAGCTTCAAGCACAACGCCTCCTTCGTGGCCCGGCTGCCAACGATCCGGCGGCACAAGAGCCAATCCCTGCATTCGCCCGGCAACGCGAAACCGCCGAGCGGCGGCGGAAGCGGCAGTGGCAGTGGCCGGGCCGGTCGCTGTCCGCGGGTGACGGAAATCAACGCTTCATCGGAGAATCTGGGTGAGTAGCTACACAAAATGAGGGCCGACTTTTGGTGGCCGGTATGTTTGACGCAAAGAGTATGATGTTTGTTCCGAGACTACTCACATTTAACCACATTCATTGACCGCAAGCGTTACTAATAATAACCAGCAAAAGTATATGTAGCTTAACATAGAGGGCTTCGCCCGCTAACTGGGGGCTTGTTGTCAATTTCACATGTTACCACCGCTAACCAAAGGTTAACTAACTTAACTTAGTCGGTGAACAGATCGATAATTCGCGTTGCATGTTAGCTATATTTCTTCGACAATTTAACAGCGCTGGGAATTTTCCTTGCTTCCTCAGTTTCAGGAAATACTCGATAAAAAAGTGTTAATAATGTTTTACAAAAGCGTTTCAACCCTATGGAGGACATTCGTAAAGCTAGTTAACTACCTTCCATTGACGGACAGGGTGCGCCGTGTATAACTTATGTTTAATCTGAACGTGAACTGCTTTTGCATACTTTTGATCTATTGGGCCTAGACTCATCAGCATTTTTCCCAGTAACGAAATCAAATTGAATCGTGTGTATGTTTTACTTTTTGTAACTATGGAAAACAACACTCTATCGTCTTTCAGCGTCTGTCAATTCCTTTTGTTCCACTGTCCAAGAAAGACCGTTGAATGAGACGGTTTTCTCAAGATTTCCATTGTTGTGTTATCAATAGCACAAATAATTCGATGTTTCTCGTTGTAAGCAGCAGAGCGCGTGTGTGAACGTCGAGAGAGGCTGGAAACCCATCACTAACGATTGTTGTGTGAAAGTAGTTATTCTATAATTTCACATAATGAAGGTCAATTGAGGATCCCTAGATTTATACTCGCGATCGTTCGCTATGCAAACGGCATGTCGGCTACAAAGACTCCCCTTCTGGGTATGATACCTATATACAATTTTTTTTTTATACAATTTTGTTTTCTACTTATTGAAATCAAATTTAGTGGAGAAAATTACGCGTAGTTTATTTAAAAAATTACCTTTTGTTTCTTTCAACAGTACAATTACTTCATTGATCAAAAAGTTCGCGGAATCACCACCGTGTGGCGGTTTTTTTTTGTAAGTTGGCACATCTGTCATTGACATTCTATAAAATTTGTAGTGTGATAGTTTCTCATTTCTAAAAGTTATGCTGTATAAGGTGAAGGTGAAGGTGGAAGCTAGCCATTGTAGTAGTATAGGTAAACCCACGTGTAAAAATGGGGTAATAGTGTTTGTGAGAGAAGAGCAAAGCACACGTAAATAGATCAATTCACTATTCAGACTGTGTGACGCTTCATTGACACGAGTCGTTGAATACATTAGAAAAATAACAATTCAATACTAAAGTAAAATGTATGACCGATATGTTCCGATGAACAATTGCAAATATGATTAAATATATATAGAAGATGAATTTGCATATGAAGTAAAATTCTGATTATACGCGAGCATACTCCGCCTGCGAATGACGGATCTCTATAGTAGCATGTCCGAAAAAGAACCTGAAACTATTGAGAACCAGAGCAGTGGGTCCAAAGCCCCAAAAAAGGAGGATGGTTGGAATAGCTGTTATCCATGGTTATTATAGAAAGAATGTAATGGATAAACCCATAAGCCAAGGTGTTACGCGACCCGTGCCGAGGGTTGAATGGTAGGGGGGTTTCATCAAATACCCTGTCTATAACGGAGCCTGTGGAGCACCGGGGCGCCCTCCACAGTATTTTCCGCCCTTACTGCATTAAGCGGGTCACAGATGGAGCTGACCTTCTTTACCGCGCAACTCCTGGGACTCACATGAACAATCCTAACAAGCTTTTCGGGTTTCGGAAGCCTCTCCCTGCATAATGGAGGCGAACAAAATGCTGTTTATTCAGGTTATTCAGGTGAACCTTCATCACGCCAAGGGAGCACGCAGCATCCTGAGCAGATGGTTCATTCACGAAACTTTGGATGTGGCTCTTATTCAAAAGCCTTGGTTCTAGGATTCGAGAAATCTCTACACAAAAATGTAAGGTTCTCTATGACAGCACACAAACTGCACCAAGAGCAGCAATTACATTAACAGGATAACATTAGGTATGTACCGATCACAGAACTTATCAACCGTGACATCGTGGCAATACAATTGTAGGCTGCAACGATTCGAGGGAAAACCGTTATCATCGTCGCTTCGGCTTATTTCCCAGGAGAAGACGTTGAAGTTCCTCCATTTGAAGTTGCTACGCTGATACAACACTGTAAATTAAATAACAAACAATTCATCATAGGCTGTGAAGCCAATACCCACCATACAGTCTGGGGCAGTAGCGACATCAATGTCAGAGGTGCATATTTGCTTAAATATTAGGCTGTCAAAAAAGTCCTGCGGTATTTTTTTGAATTTTCATTTGTTCATAAAATTAGTTACAATCATCTGTTTTAAGTCAAATATGCGCCGTTTTGTTCGATGACTTGTTCCCAACGAGATGCCAACTTCATAATACCCCTGTTATAGAAGCTCGCTTCCTTATTGGCAAAAACCTCGGATAGCCAATTTTCACAGGCCTCTTTTGTGGCTAACTTCTGACCACCTAGCTCGTTCGCCATGGACAAAAACAGGTGGTAGTCACTTGGTGCAAGGTCCGGACTATACGACGGATGCAAAAGAACCTCCCATCCGAGCTCCCGGAGCTCCTGGCGCGTCACCAAAGAAGTGTGTGGCCTGGCGTTGTACTGATGAAAGACAATGCGGCCTCAAGCGGTCCAGTTGTTGGCAGTACAGGTCCGAATTGAGTGTTTGGCCATAGGGAAGCAGCTCATAATAGATTATTCCTTGACAATCCCACCAAACACACAGCAGAACCTTCCTGGCCGTTTATGAGGGCTTGGCCACCGTCTGAGCCGCTTCAGCGGGCTTCGACCACGACCATTTGCGCTTCACGTTGTCGTAAGTGACCCACTTTTCATCGCCAGTCACCATCCGCTTCAGAAACGGGTCGATTTTGTTGCGATTCACATGCGTCGATACGGTCAAAGATGTTTTTTTGCGTCAACGTGTGTGGCACCCATACATCGAGCTTCTTTGTGATCCAAGCTTCTTCAAATGATTAATAACGGTTTGATGACTTATCCCCAGCTCTTGGCCGATGCTACGGCTGCTACTATGCCGGTCTTTCTCGGCTAATTCAGCGATTTTGTCGCAATTTTCGACGACAGGCCTTCCGGAGCGTGGCGCATCTTCGACGACCTCTACACCAGAAACGAAAACATTGAAACCATCGTTGTGCGGTGGAAATGGAAACTGTATCGGGTCCATAAACTGCACAACTTTTATTGGCAGCTTGAGATGCATTTTTGCCTTTGTCATAGTAGTACTGTAAAATATGTCGGATTTTCTCTTTATTTTGCTCCATATTTGCGACACTATAACTCACGAATGACTTAACCAAACAAAACACAAAACACGCAAACGCGCAAAAATACCTTTCCAACAAGCTATAGTATGACTCGATACAATGAGTACAACTAGAAATACGCGCTTACAACGACACCTCGCGGAAATACCGCAGGACTTTTTTGACAGCCTAATATTTAATGTCAAATTATATTTACATTTGTAACCAAAGAAACGACCCAACATTTGTTAACTCTATTAGACAAGAAGTTCTTGATCTAACACTCTGCAGTTCTAAACTATCAGATATGTCAAATGAAGAATCTGTATCTGATCATAAACATATAATGTTTAATCATAATTCTGGTGATCTTTTGATCGAACAATTCACAGATCTGAGTAAAACAAATTGGGATAGTTATCATTCCAAACTTCAGGAGAAAATTTTGATATCAGTGGAAAGTATTTCTTCCACTGAACAGCTTGAAATAGTTTCATCAGAATTTGAAACCAATATTAAATCCACCTTCGAAGAAAACTGTCCACTGAAGCAAAAACCTTCAAGTAAGAATGCATCTTGGTGGAACAAAAAACTGGAAAAGCTTAGAAAATTTTCTAGAAAACTTTTCAACAAAGCAAAAATTACCTCTGATTGGACAGATTACAAAAACTGTCTAACAGAATATAACAAAGAAATCCGTAAATCTAAGAGAAGGGATTGGAAGTTCACCTGTGAACAGGTAGAAAGTTTACCTGTTGTAGCAAGACTTCATAAAGCACTTTCTAAGGATCATATCAACGGACTTGGGAGTCTGAAAAAAGGAAATTGTCAATATACAACCGATTCCCAGGAAACGCTTAGTATCATGATGGAAACACACTTCTCAGGCTCAATCCAATTGATTTCCGGACACGCACCGGTCTCCAACACAGCTCAATCTTGTCTAATCAGAGACGAGAATATAGCTAATGAATTGGCTAGGGCGGTCTTCACGAAGTCAAGGGTTGAATGGGCAGTGGATTCCTTGAAGCCCTCTAAATCTCCAGGACCAGACGTGATTTATCCGGTGCTGTTACAAAAAAGCAAGGATATCACTGTCCCTCTTCTAACGGAGATGTTTAGAGTTAGTATGGTACTAAGCTGCATTCCTAGTAAATGGCGAGAAGTCCGGGTATTCATTCCCAAGGCTGGAAAACGCGACAGGACGACTCCCAAAGCGTATAGACCAATTAGTCTAACATCTGTCATCTTAAAAATGATGGAAAAGGTCATTGATCTCCATATCAAATCATCATATTTGAACAGGAGACCATTGAATAAATTTCAATTTGCCTTCCAAGCAAATAAATCAACTGAAACAGCGCTTCACGCGTTAATTTCAAAAATAGAGAAGTCTTTTGATGCTAAAGCAATCTCACTTACAGCTTTTCTTGATATTGAGGGAGCATTTGACAATGCATTTGTAGGCTCTATGAAAAAATGTAGTTTTGACATGTGCATCTCCAACTGGATACATGTCATGCTAACCAACCAACTAATAACAGCTAAATTAGGAGGATCTACTCTAACAACGAAACCAACTAGAGGTTGCCCTCAAGGAGGAGTTCTGTCTCCTCTGTTGTGGTCCCTAGTTGTCGACGATCTTCTTAATAACCTAGCTAATTAAGGATACGAAGTCATTGGTTTTGCTGATGACATAATCATCCTAGTGAGGGGTAAATGTGAGTAAACTATTTCCAATAGAATGCAAACAGCCCTTAACTACACACTCAAAATGGGGGTCTCCGTAGCCACATTGGTTGCGCGTTCGCTTAGTAAGCGATCGATCGTGAGTTCAAAACTCAGGGCCCTCATTGACCATCTTTGTGTTGTTACAGAATAGCTACGTCCACGCAACAATCATCAGCGATGGAGATCGATCCACGGTCGAAATAAGATCGGTTCATCCATACAACTGCTCTGCTCTGCCAGACACATCGGGCTACTGTTCTATAAATAACTCAACAATGATCAAACAACTGTCTCCGCTGTCCGGTGGTCCAACTGGATAATGGAAGAACAGAAAGAATACCCTTACGCCTAAATGGCTACTGTGTGAATGTACCATATGTAATGGTATAGAAGGAATACTGGCGAATGGCAACTGTTTAATGTGCTAATTATAGATATGATAACCATGTGACATGTACACGATTAAAATTCGGCTCTGTTACAGCTAAAATGCTAATGAGCCTTAAATAAATAAATGGGATAAAAAAAAAATACACACTCAAATGGTGCAACTTGGAAGGACTTAGTGTTAATCCTTCAAAAACAGCCATAATTCCATTTATCAGAAAATTCCACCTCTTAGATTGGGAGGTGTACAATTGGAGCTTTCAAAACGAACCAAATATTTAGGTGTCATGCTTGACCAAAAACTAAACTGGAACGACCAACTGGAGTATGCAATATCTAAAGCCCAGACTGCTCTCTGGAGGTGTAATTGTATATTCGGGAAAAAGTGGAGCTAGACCGAGAATGATTCACTGGATTTACTCGTCAATTATGAGACCCAGACTAACATGTGCTTCGCTAGTGTGGTGGCATAAAACTACACAAATATCAGCTCAGAAAAAGCTCGTTAAACTACAACGTCTGGGATGCTGGAGCAATGCCTAGCGCATCTTCCAAAGCCCTATATGCTCTGTTATATCTTCTACCCTTGCACCAATATGTGCAACTTAAAGCGGAAAAAGGTGATTTTAGGCTGAAACGTATAAAAAAATTTCTAGAAGGAGATCTCACAGGGCATTTACAAATCCTGAAAGATTTTCAACAGAACACTACAGTAAGCATGAATGAAGACTGGATGGAAACAAAAACTAACTTCAGTGTTCCCTTCAAAGTGATTGAATTCAATCGCAACGAATGGGAAGAAGGTGGTCCCAAAACTCGTCCAGGATCACTCGTGTTTTATGCCGATGGATCTAAAATCGGTAAATCTACGGGAGCTGATATTACTGGACCAGGAATCGACATGTCAATTCCAATGGGACCATCAGTTTTTCAAGCAGAAATACAAACTATTTTAACATTTACAAATATTTGTTTGACTATAAAATACAGATATGCCAATATCTGTATCTTCTCAGATAGCCAAGCAGCCTTTAATGCAGTAAAAGCATACACATGTCAGTCAAAGCTAGTTTGAGAATGTATTTTATCCTTAAAACAACTAGCTGCTACTAACGAAGTTAACCTATACTAGGTGCCTGGTCACTGCGGTATAGAAGGTAATGAAAAAGCCGATCTCTTAGCAAGATTAAGATCTTCAACTAAATTCGCCTGAGGGCCTGAGCCATTTTGTGGATTATCTACATCATGCATGAAATCGGAGCTCAAAACCTGGGAAATATCAATGATTGAAGCCAACTGGAGGGCTCTATCAACACCAAGACAATCCAAATTATTCATTTCACCTTGTAACAGAATAACACGCAGTCTACTCAGCTTGAATAAGGCAGATTTGAGTACATTTTGAGTACACGGTCTATTGACCGGACACTGTCCGAGCAGGTATCACCTTAAAAAAATCGGAAAACTGGCAGATAATAACTGTCGGTTCTGCAATTTCGAAGCTGAGACTTGGAAAGGACATTCTTATGCCTAACGAGATTTGGTCTGCTGAACCAAAACAGGTAAGGAACTTCATAAAAGAAGTCATACCTTCGTGGGGGGATATGCAAAGTCCTGGTGCGACTATCACTTATTCCCTGAGTGATGGAACAAACTGACACTGCATACATAGCAAACTGGAGTGCACTACAATAGATCAAACTAATGGTCGCAGTGGTACAATGCTCCTACAGAAGAAGAAATACGCGAGCGTAACATGAGCAAATTTATAACACATGCGAATTGGGGCTCTTTTGGTATTAACAAGTTCTTCCGCATAGTAACTCGATGTTGATAATTCCTTAATATGTTCCTTCGTTGGTCGTATTGTTTTCACATATTCACATTGGAGAGCCTTAACCCTTCTCTTCGTTGGCCGAGACATTTTGATTGAATGTAATACTTTTCCGTTTACTGTTTTTGAAAGCATAGACAGCCGTGGCAGTGTTCCGAGCTCTGCAATAAAATTTTCTTACCCAATGTTAATGTTGCTAAAACTTACATTATAGACCCATTAAACGTAAAAATAATGATTGTATTGATATCAACACAATTTTATTCTATTGATTTTCATGACATGAAACGCTATGACTCAGGAATAATAATTTTATTGAGTGGTTTTTATAGCTGTTTCGATGATGTTATCTGGCATCAGTGTCGAAAAAATAACGATGCCTTCACCAATACAAACAAAATCATTGCCGAGAATTGAAAAATGAAAATTTAACTTTCAGAGCACTAGCTCGAGTCTTTTCACGTTTTTCACTATACAGTGCGACAGCAGATGAAAATTCAATATGAGTGATCGATTAGAGTTTGGTTGACATGACTTGATGGGAAGTGTGCGAAAACGATAATTTTCTACACACTGTTTCGCAAAATTATTGATTTTCGGTCGAGGGGTGAGGGAGGTAGATGAAAGAAATGAGCGCCATTGTGGCCACCATTTGTGGCTAGCTTCCACCTTCACCTTAAGTACATCTGCTATTGTGCGTATCTCGGTTTTATACAATTTTCGAAATGAAATTGAATTTTCAACAACGAGTTTGTATTAAATTAAAAAAATCGATGGGTTGTATCCGAGACACGACCGCTTCCTACGTCAAACCAGTCCACAACAAACAATTTTATTCGTTCGTTACATTCGCCTACGAGTTTCATAGGTGAAGCAGAAGAAATGGAGTGTCCATCTATTAATTAGTAAGATATGCTTTAAACCAAGTTGTACATTGGACATTGGAAATAAATTGACATACTAACGACATCTAAGCAAACAACCGTATTGAATCATTTGGGTTATCTCACAGTGAACTGTATGGCGGCTAATCCTACATCCAAACATTGATCAGTGCATTCTTCACGCCATACGCCATTTTCTGGAATTTTCCATGGAAAAAGTTAATAATATATCCACCGAAATACGACCGAAAATTCGACCGTCTCCAATTGATACCTAAAGATATATAGAACCCTACAATCATAAATGAATTTACACACTACCATTAAAATGTTGCAATTCAAAATAAATAATATCTTTTTATAATATGTTTTTTAAAATTAACAAAATTATTGTACAAGAAAAAGAGAGAAATAACCCACCGCTGTTTAAAACGAACGAAGATATATAGCTAACATCATCACCCGTTCAACCGGAATAAAATCAAATCACACACGCCAATTACAAATACACAGTCTTGATGCTTCCAAGATAAGGCAACTCTTGTTCCCATTAATCGCCGCAGCGTTTTCGTTTTGCGCACTATTTGCCAGTTTTCTATCGCAAGACAACAACCAGATGAAACGTCCGGAAGCAGTGATAGCATACGTTTGATCTGGTTTTTCTTTTATTATCTAACCATCACCGATGGATGAACGATTCGGACTTTCACTTCGCCATCCTCTCGAGGAAGAAGCACTACTCTTGCAATTCGAAACAGCAAAGCGAATCGTCATTGAACCATAATCGTTCATCTGCTCCAGCATTACAAGCTTTCTCCGTAGCGATAACCAGAAACTTTTACTTCCAATATCACTTTTTCTTCCGGTTTGATCTTTTCTCCTTTTAACAATCTACTTTTTTGCGCAGTCAATCGTACATTTTTATTCTGTCGCTGATATCTTGAAGGCATGATTATTTCACATTATACAACTAGTAGTAAACTATGTTGAAGTTAATAACACGGTGAAACGATAAACGCCCAAATTCTGAAACTGAATACCGTCAATGCAAGTAGAACTAATAACCAACCCATCATTGCTGATCATACTAATAACAATAATATGTAACATGACTCTTCCACTGTGGTTATTTTCTTTTTCTCTTTTTTTTCTTTCTCTTTCAATTGCTCCCCAAACAATCAAATCACGAAAATGTGTACAAACTATGAACCCCTTCAAAAACCCATCTACTGACCGATTTGAACTATATTTATGCACACCGCCAACACCCACCAAAAACACCATCATCTCGCGCGCTCTGTCTCTCTTGATCTTTGCAAAAAAATAATTTCGAAAAAACAAACGTTAATCAATATAAACCACGACAAAAACAAAAACCTCACAAAAGAAGTGACCAACAACGGTAGACCGATGAATCCCAGTCTCAGCGAAGACTCGGTTGCGGAAACAGCACTGTGCAAGAAAAATTCAGATGGTGAGTTTGCAGAATTAGTCCAAAACATCCAGTTCGATACACAGTCAACTTTCTAAGAACAGAACAGAACAATAATAAATTTAAACACAACATGAAAAAAAATTGTTTCTCGAGTACTGTCGACTGTGTCCGCTAGGGATCGTTCTGTTTTTTTTTTTTTAGTTCTTACTGTTTATCCTCCCCGCAGCAAACTTATGTTGATATGTATTCTTCATGTTTCTAGAACAACGGTCTCTTGTGTTTTTTTCTATTATCTGTTCTTCTTTCGTCAATGTTAGATTCTGTCTTTTCCAGTGTGCTCTCTTTTTCCCCCTTTCTGAAAATCTGCTGCTCTTTGACAGTTCCAAACTTACCGTTTCTAATTTGCTGTGTTCCCGTTAGACTATTGATGGGTACTTCTTTTGCTAACGATCAAAAGAAATCAGCTGTTAAACATTGTAGTGTGCGTTGTTCTCATAGTCACTGTCGCACGGTGCGTGTTGATTATTATATCGTTATCGGTTGCATCGCTTTCGTATGTATGTGTGTGTGCGTGTCAGATTATTCACAGGAGAAAAATGTTTCCATTCAGTATCTGCATATCTATGTTTTCTGTATCGCGTAGCATTGTAACATTTTTTTACAGGTATCAGGTAACAGTTAGCTTCAGGGTTGTTGTGTCAACCAGTGTGCACAGTAAAAATACAAAGTTTGACACATATTGTAGTGTGAAAGCAGCGTTCAATACAATTGCACTTTCAAGTGAAAAAATGGAGTAATTGAAAATGTAGTATTCAAGTTTCGGCGGGAAAAACATATCAATTTGTTTTTCATTATCCTCGACAGCCGAATATTATAATGGTGATGAATTATCGAAAATATTATCGGCCATTTTGTGAAAAATTCTAATATGGGAATGACATATGACGAATTTCATGTCAACTCGACTGGCCGTTGGCAGCACCATTTCAGATAGCAGTGAAACGTTGTGGGTGTAAAGACATGGGTCATTTAAGCAACTTTGCATACTTGAAATATTTAAAAAGTAATTAGACTACTGCTAGGAAAAAGACAAAAAAAATTTCTTAATTTTTTACAACATAAAAACTATGATACCTTTCAGCTTATTACAAAATTTATGTCAAAGAATGAAATGTAGGAAATTATTCAAACTTCGCAAAAAAATACCAAAAAGTTTTTGGAAAAAAATTTCGCTGACAAAAAAGATATTTTAAAAATTAAAATTCATTTTCCTCAAAAACGTATTTTTTTAAATTCCTAAAAATATATATATATGAATAGCCCTTACAATTTCCAACAGGTCGTTCATACATCGGAAGATGGGCACTTTTACAGGGAAAAAGTATTTCGAACAACATCTTTTTCATGTTTTCTTTGAAAAAAATACAACTCATCCTTATTTTGTTTGAAGTCAAGATAGCGATGTAGTGCATTCGACAAAGCTTTAGATCTTATAAAAATATGAACTTTTGTCGAAGACGTCAACATTCTATCTGTTATAGTTCTTGGAATATAAGTCATTTTTGTATGAAGACTCCTGAAAAAAAAAATGTTTTGCTCGTAAATAGTAGAAAAATAGAGAATAGAGAAATATAATAGAGAAAAGTCAGCAGATCATGCAAATTGCGATAACTACTACATAAAAATGTAACGAATTGAACATTAGTAGTATTTTTTCAAAGAAAAACATGAAAAAGTTGTTGTTCGAAAACCTTTTTCCATGTAAATGTGTCCATCGTCCGTTGTATAGAAAACTTGTTAGAAATTTTATGGGCTATTCATATCTATTTTTTCAGAATTTCAAAAGCTAATGTTTTCGAGAAAAATAAGTTTAATTTTTCAAAATATTTTTTTTTTCAATGAAATTTATTTCCATAAAAATATTTGGTAATTTTAAATGAAAACCAAAATAATTTCCTACATTCCATTCTTTGACTAAAATTTTGTAGGTCTGATAGATTTTTTTGTAGCTTTCGTTTTAAATTTTGAGTTTTTTCAACTTTTTTTCGAACAATCTTAATTTAAAAACTATAAGATCTACAAAAAGTTGGTCAGAGAATGAAATGTAGGAAATTACTTAGGTTTTCACTAAAAATTTTTTCGTTGAAAAAATACCATTAATGTTTCATTCGTAACATTTTTTCCGTATAAATTATCGCAATTTACATGCCCTGCTATTTTTTCTCTATTTGGAAACTTGCCAAAAACATGTCAAACGTGAGAATTTACACACAAAAATGTTACGAGCAAAACATTTTTTTTTTTCAGGAGTCTTCATACAAGAATGACTTATATTCCAAAAACTATAACAGATAGAAAGTTGATGTCTTCGACAAAAGTTCACATTTGAATAAGATCTAAAACTTTGTCGAATACACTATATCGCTATCTTGACTTTAAACAAAATTAGGATTAGTTGTATTTTTATCAAAGAAAATATTAAAAAGTCGTGTTAGGAAAACTTTTTCCCTGTGAAAGTGCCCATCTTCCGATGTATCGTCGACTTGTTGGAAATTTTAAGTGCTATTCATATATATATTTTTGGAGATTTTAAAAAAATTCCTGTTTTGAGAAAAATGAATTTTAATTTTTAGAACAACTTTTATTTCAGCGAAACTTTTTTTTTCCGAAAAATTTTTGGTATTTTTTGTAAAAATTTAAACAATTTCCTACATTCAATCCTTTGACATGAATTTTGTAGGTATCATAGTTTTTAAGTTATAAGTATGTTAAGTAAGTTTAAGTTTTTGTAAAAATTTAAGAAAATGATTTTGGCTTTTTCCAAAAAGTTGTCTAATTATTTTTCGAATATTTCAAGTATGCAAAGTAGCTTAAATGACCCATGTCTTTACACCCACAACGTTTCACTGCTATCTGAGATGGTGCTGCCATCTCAGATTCGAGTTGGCGTGAAATTCATCCTATTTTTCGTTGGTTAAATCAAGTGCAACTTCACAATGCTGAATAACCAGTGGAAAAGGTTTCTTTGTACAACTTAAGTGCTGTATTCTGTGAATATTGCAAATAAGGCGTCGAAAACTAGAAGTATTTTCATTTCTTATTTTTATTACATCAAGCATTTAGATGGCTTCAGAAGACAGCATTAAATTAGGATTGAGGTAGGAAATTATTATCTATTATGAACAAAGCGAAACCACGCTGCTCTGATTATCGAGACGACTCTATGATTTTGATATACATCACGAAGGATACTTCAAAATCATCGTTGAAAGTACAACAATAGCTAAAGGGTGTGTCACATCAAATTGCATCACGGAAAAAACGCTGTAGAAATTCGCCCAGTAGACCGATCCTTTTGAAAATTTTAGACAGTAAAATAAAAACTATTAAACAACTTTTGGCATTTTCTTTTTATTCATACTTCGAGCCCAAGCCCGTATGCTCGCACCTTCCTCTTTACCCCGTCCATAAGGTTCTGTACAACGTCAGGTTGTAGTTTTTTTTTAACAGAAATCCATTTTCTCTTGAAGTCCGCCTCCGATTCGACAACTTTTGGGTTCTTCCGGAGGGCCTGCTTCATAATCGCCCAATATTTCTCTATTGGGCGAAGCTCCGGCGCGTTGGGCGGGTTCATTTCCTTTGGCCCGAAGGTGACCCCGTTGGCTTCGTACCACTCCAACACGTCCTTTGAATAGTGGCACGAAGCGAGATCCGGCCAGAAGATGGTCGGGCCCTAGTGCTGCTTCAATAGTGGTAGTAAGCGCTTCTGTAGGCACTCCTTAAGGTAAACCTGCCCGTTTACCGTGCCGGTCATCACGAAGGGGGCGCTCCGCTTTCCGCAAGAGCAGATCGCTTGCCACACCATGTACTTTTTGGCAAATTTGGATAGTTTCTGCTTGCGAATCTCCTCCGGAACGCTGAATTTGTCCTCTGCGGAGAAGAACAACAGGCCCGGCAGCTGACGAAAGTCCGCTTTGACGTAGGTTTCGTCGTCCATTACCAGGCAATGCGGCTTCGTCAGCATTTCGGTGTACAGCTTCCGGGCTCGCGTCTTCCCCACCATGTTTTACCTTTCGTCACGGTTAGGAGCCTTCTGAATCTTGTATGTACGCAGGCCCTCCCGCTGCTTGGACTGCTGGACGAATGAACTTGACAAATTCAGCTTATTGGCGACATTCCGGACCGAACTTCTCGGATCACGTATAAAGTGCTTAACTACGCGCTTGTGATCTTTTTCACTGACGGAGCATCCATTTTTGCCGTTCTTCACCTTCCGGTCGATGGTTAGGTTCTCGAAGTATCGTTTTAGTACTCTGCTGACCGTGGATTGGACGATTCCCAGAATCTTACCGATGTCCCGATGTGACAACTCCTGATTCTCGAAATGAGTGCGCAGGATTAATTCACGTCGCTCTTTTTCGTTCGACGACATTTTTCCAAATTTACGAAAAATTGACAGTGAAGCATGGCCAACGTGATCTATACACTCTTATCTGATTATAAGCGAAAGCTGAAGATATAATTCCTTAAAATTAAATTTCTACAGCGTTTTTTCCGTGATGCAATTTGATGTGACACACCCTTTACATCTATCTGTATCGAACCGAACAGTCGAACGACAAATCGTTGAGATCGGATTATTCTCACGCCCACCTGCAAAGATGCTTTTGATTTACTCAGAACCCAGAAAGAAAGGTTCTTATCTGCTCAATAACATATCAGCCATTCCATGCCAAATCTATATAGTGGTTCTCAGATTTTAGTGAAAAGTTATAGTTTTGTTCCTTCGCAAAATATTAGTATTTTTATTTTTCCATTAGGGAGCCCATTTCCATTTTAGGGTGGTTTGAAAAATCATTTTTTTCACCTTATTCCAACAACGACTTTTTTAGAAAGTTCATAACTTTTGAACTGCTGTACCGATACAGACAAAATTACCATTTTCACAAAAATCTGAGAACCATTACATCGGTTTGGCATGGAGTGGCTAATATATTCTAGAATGCGAAAAAAATGGCAACAGATATAAATTTTGCAATACGTACCCATATTGAGCACAACATTTTGTGGGAAATATAACGTAACTTCAATTATATGCTGTCCTATCATGAAATGGGATTCCTAATGTCACAAAAAAACACTTTTTTACAATAACGTTAATTTTTATTAGTGAGATAAAGGATGGAGCACTGATGATTACCCAGTCCCTAAAAGGTCGTCCGAACAACTGAATACGTATATGTGGAATGTGGATTTAATCGTCCATCGTGTTTTTATTCGTGTACCGTCATAACTAACGCACATGCTTTTTAAGTAGCGTCAAAAAACAGCTCAAAAGAGAAAATCAACAACTACGTTCAGCTGTTCTACTGTCAATCTATCAAACTATCCCTCCTTCATGTTGACGCTTTTGTATCTAGGTTGCTTCTTATTTTCCTTGAGACCAATAACTCTTACCTCTTATCAACCATTTTAACTAAGGAATATACTTCGATTTCTTCTGCTCCACATATTTCCCTCTACAACCTACGTGGCACGAATTTTCATACGCTAAATCACATAACTTCTACAAATACTTCATAACTCCCAACTACTACTGCTACCGCAACCATCACAACCATCCAAATATTAAAAAACACTCCTCGTGCTGCTAACACACCACCACCACCACCATCCAGCGGGTCTAGAGAGGGCCTCGATGTCGTCGATTCCCGGCTCGACCGCCGGCAACGATCTCGTGCCGGGCCGTGGCTTCCTGTCGACCGCAAGCTTGTACCACTCGGCCTCCCGGAGGAGCAGCTTCGTCAGCGGCATTTTCTCGTCCGGCTCGCAGCGGCGCGGCAGCGCAAACGAAAGTGGACCCCCGTCCGCGGGCCCTAACAGTAACGTGTTTATCTCACACACTACTAATAGTAACAATAGCGTTAATCCCAACGTCCCGACTATGCTAAGATTCGGAGGGGCCTCTGCGCTGCCCGTACTGCTCTGCGGGCAGCTGCGCAACGAACTACTCACCCAGCAACACGCAAACAAACAATACTCATTTTTCACACAACCAAGTACTGACTCTCTGAATTACCATCTAATTAGCACTCGCAGTGCGTAATTATCCCTTTACTATCTATCTCAACATTGACACGTTGTTTTTAGGTGAAATGGTAGCTGTCACCCGAACAAGATTAGCGAGTTCTGCAACCGAAACAAACAAATAGATTTGAACAATATGACTCACGCCCCAAAAACACACGCACACCACGCCCACACCCACACCCACGACTGCACAACACAGCAGGTTGTAGCTGGTGAACCTCACGGTTCATAACCATATTCAGAGAGTTTTTGTGATAGTTGTTAACTACAAACGAGAACATGAAATTTGTATTTATTCATTGCGCCTCACCAATCATCCCCATTATTATGTTTCATGCAAACAAATCACCCATCATCATCCATCGACATTCTGTACAAAACCACAGAGACAATTGTGCGATGGGTACTTTCCTGTCCGACGGGTGAAAGCTAATCGTGCACAGTGTCACACATAATTTAATATTACACAATGCAGCGCTCACATAACGCTTACATGCAACCATCAACATGGTCCGCAGGGAGTCCCACACGAGCTGCAGATATTTGACAGCCGCAAATTGAGAATATTGTTAGGTAGAATTATTTATTAATGGATCTTTTTCATAACCATACCATATGAACCTATTGCAGCTGCCAACTCTGCCGCTCGTTTTGCTCTCTGCTACAAATAATGTTCAGTACCTCATGCTTTCCGCTATGGCACACCATTAAACAATTCGTTTATGGCAATCTGCAGCGAGAAAAAAAGCAGCTTTAGCGACGGAAATGCGACATTTATTCACACAATGCGAAACCATCCACGGAAGTGTGCGCGCCGTTGCTGGAGAACGCCGCCATTAATTAAACTCCTTCGGTCGGAGCCATTTCGCCACAGGAAAAGCGAAACATTCCTACAACATTCCGTGGTTCATCGCGAAAACATTCGCATCACGTGTTAGAATCCATCATTTCACGCATCCATATTTTCCACATGGCATCCTCAGGGAAATGTCTCGTTTTTCTCGTGCCTCCACGGCTGCTCTGTTGATGGCTGCTCAGTGTGCCCCGCTACCACACCTACCGACGGGAATTTTTTTGGAGGCTTGCTCCATCGTCAACACTGATGAAGATGTTCTGCTACTGTGTGTATCCATGTATCGTGTGTGTGTGTGTTTCGCTTAAAGCCCGCAGGGATTAGACCGCTGCTGCTCAGTTCGGTTACTGGCGGCGCTTAGCGACGGATTTCCGCTGGGAAGGATCAAAAGCGAGAGACTTTCTTTCGCGAAATTAAACGGCGAGATTGGTGAAATATGACATTCTCCGTTCTCTATAACCGTCACACAATTCACGGTCCTAAGACGTTTGACATTGGGAAAGGTTACTGGACGGAAAATGGGGAAGGGAGAGCAAGACGTAATTTGCTTTAATTTTTCAGCTTATGGAAATACATGGACGTGTTGTTCCATTACATGCTCCGGTAGTTTGTTTAAATTGATCAATTTAAAATTTCACTATCCATCGATCCTTTTTATTTGAAAATTTCGAATATTCTGTACCGTTTTGTCTCAACTTCCGAACTCTTAAGCTTTGGTGGCCATTGAACAGTGTCTCATTACTCAAAATGGAACTTTATCGCGAAATTAATTTGATTTTTGAATACAATAGAGCCTTCTTTTTCATTTGACTTCAAAAAAATGGATTCACAAATATATTTTCATGGTGAAAAACTAAAAATTACATTAATCACATTTGTCTCAAATTCCGAACACCATTTACGTTATTGATTTATGGACCACAATGGACCACTACTGCATTGGTTGGAATCATATTTGACTGGTCGAACAATGAGCGTCAAAATAGGTGACTTCATATCCTCCCCTTTCGACGTAACATCAGGCGTTCCACAAGGAAGTCATCTAGGACCATTGATTTTCGTACTATATTTGCACGATGTCAATTCTGTTCTCAAATGTATGAAGCTTTCATATGCTGATGACTTCAAACTCTTCGTGCGTGTAAATAACCGTGATGATGCGACTTTTCCACAGCGACAGTTAGAAATCTTTGCTAGCTGGTGTGAAGCAAATTGTATGTCGCTGAACTCATCAAAATGCTCTGTCATATCTTTTTCTCGCAAACACACAACGATACAGTACGATTATGAGCTTTTCGGATCGGTACTCAACAGAGTCACATGTATAAAAGACCTGGGAATTATTTTAGATTCGAAGATCACGTTCAGCGAACATATCGCATACGCAGTCTCAAAGGCTTCCAAGGCTCTTGGATTCATTTTCCGCACTACTAAACACTTTAAGGACATACAATGCCTTAAGGTTTTATACTGCTCTCTGGTTCGCTCGATTTTGGAGTACGCTTCGGTCGTCTGGGCTCCATATTACCACAATAACATACAAAGAGTGGCGGAGGCGATCTGGCGTAGCGGTAACATCCATACCTCTCACGCTAAGGGTCACGAGTTCAATTCTCACTCCCGACATTCTTCCGAAATGGAAGGTAAAAGTGACGAACCAGCCAAATGTGTTGAAAGTCACTATAATACAGAAATAAAAAAAAAAAAAAAAAAATACAAAGAGTGGAGTCTGTGCAGCGTAAATTTGTCCGTTATGCACTGCGTCGTCTCCATTGGAATGACCCTCAAAACCTTCCAAGAAATGAAAATCGTTGTAAGCTCCTGGGTTTGGATCAGTTATGCGTACGACGTAACACAGCTAGAGTTGTTTTCGTTTACGATCTCATCCAAGCCAACATCGACTGTTCTGGATTGTTAAGTTGCATTAATTTCAACGTCAGAAGGAGAAATCTGCGTAACCACGAATTTTTCCGCCTTCCAACTGCACGAACTAATTATTCTCACCATGAGCCTGTTGCTAGCATGGCTCGAACATTCAATCGCCATTTTGAAAACATCGATTTTCATATATCAAGGAACAGAATAAAAAATCGTCTTGGACAAGATCAAACGTTATTAGGTTAAGACAATTAGTTAAGTAGTTAGTATCATTAGGGTTCAATGTCAACCTGTTGATAAATAGTTAAATAAATAAATATTCCGAACACTTTTGTCTCAAATTCCGAACAGCCAAAATGAAATTGTTTAAAACAATTCATAACTTTTAAACTACTGAACCGATTCAGATGATCGATATATCAAATTAAATCGAACAAGCTAGTCTTTTGTAGAAAAATATTTTACTCGCAATAAAATTTGATTTGGTTTTCGTAATTATCGATTGCGTTCGTTTTTTTCTAGTTTACATGGTTTCGGGACCAAGGGCGCTATATATTTTTATATTTTTCCTTGAAAGCCGAGGAGTTTTTACATAACATATCCAAAAATCAGAGGTGTGTTTTTTTCATCGTTTTTGAGTTATTATTTTTTAAAGTTAACATGATTTAGTCTTCGTTCGATATTCCTATGCGACTAGACGAGATCTATGCGAAAAGGAATCCATTTTTTTGCAAATTGAATATTTTCTCAAAGAAGACTAGCTCATTGACTTAAATTTAATATGTCGATTATCCAAATCTGTTAGGTAGCTCAAAAGTTATGAATTTTTGAGAAACGTCATTTTTGTAAAAAAAAAAAAGAGAAACATGAGTTTTAGACCAACGATTAACCTTGAAAAATTATAATTTAAAAACAATAAACAACACATTTCTGATTTTTGGATGTGTTATATAAAAATGTAATACAATAATCGAGTTCGCCCTGTTACTTCAGGACCCCGGTTTTGTTATTGTGGTTTTAGTTGAAGACCTGGCTAAGAAAATCAATTTTACTCTCGTTGGTTTGCACCTGCGACCTGTGTTTTGCAAGGAAAGAAAGAAATTTTCTTTCGGAATTCGATTCATGCGTCAAAACTTGATTCAAATTACGAACACTACTTTAACGTTAATTTTAATAAAGATTTCTTCATAAAAGCTTTTTTTTCAACAATTTATAGCAGAGTCGTAACGAGATTCTTACCGAACGAACATATAAACAGCAATTAAAATACAAAAACGGAAAAATTCACGATGCTTGTTTTCGACGGAATTTGCTAATGCAAACATTTCATCACTGGTTTACGATAGTCACTTTTTTTTGTAAATGTTTAATATTATAAATTATAGACAGTACCTATACCTGTAAATGAATTTAAATATGAAGCCTACAAACCAAAGAATATTAGGGTTTTTATTATGGAATTATTTTTAACACACAATTTCGGTAAATTATCATTTAAAAATGATGTGTTCGGGATTCGGGATCATACGTCGAAACTCGATTCAAGTTCCAAATTCTACTTCTATACTAATTTTAATAAATATTTCTGAATAAAATATCATTTTTTCCATCCATTTATGATAGATTCTCACTTTTCTAGCACTCCACATGAAAACAGCAAACAAAATGGTTGAAAAAACTACAAAAACTGAAAAAATAACGGTGCTTGTCTTTTACGGAATTTGCTAACGCAAACATTTTATCATTGGTTTTGACTGTCACTTTTTTTGCAAATGCCTAATATTATAATTTATAGGCTGTATCGATACCTCTAAATGATGTGAAAATGTAGACTATAACCCAAAGAATGTCAAGGCTCTCATTATTCAACTATTTATAACAGTAAAGTTCAGTAAATTTACATTTAAAATGAAGTGTTCGGAATTTGAATCATGCAAAGAAACTTGATTCATATTCCGAACACTACTTCAGTACTAATTTTAATGAATATTTCTGCATAAAATATCATTTTTTCATCCATTTATTGTAGATTCTCATCTTTTCTAGCAATTAACATGAAAAAAGCAAACAAAGAAATTGAAAGAACTACAAAAACTAAAAAATTAACGATGCTGGTTTTTACGCAATTTGCTTACGCAAGCATTTTATCTTTGGTTTTGACTGTCACTTTTTTGCAAATGTTTAATATTTAAAATTATAAACTAAATCAAAGCCTGTAAATGATGTTAAAATGTAGCTTATACCTCAAAGAATGTCATGACTTCTATCATTCAATTATTTATAACATTAAAATGTAGTAAATTTACATTTAAAAATGAAGTGTTCGGAATTTGAGACTGTTAGGAATATGAGACAAAACGGTATCTCATGAATTATATTGAATCTGGTACCATTACTAGCGATTGCGCCTACAGACCTACATAATACGAAGCGTCTCCACATATTTCTGAGACAGCAGAAATGCAAGGAGACACTTGGTAGTTTTGAATTATGGTATCGCTAACCCTACATTATGTTTTCTTCCCAAAATGTGCTGTGAATGTTGTAGCCGTTGAAACCAGAGTTAACTAAACCCTGATAGTAGCATTCACATCAACGACATAAGTTCTAAGCACACACTTAGGATAACAGACGATTGATCTTTACTGCTGCAGGGACAGAGATTGTCACTGATTTTCAAATGCTTAATCTACAAAGCTTAAGAATAAAATAATAGGTAAAATGTATTTAGCAGTCTCAAAATCATTCACAGAATATGACTCATTAATTGGAAGGTAAGTTCCACAAGTCCGGAAAAACAGCCGTTGGAAATAACATTCTACTCTGGGTTACTCCAACAGTTCCAAAAGATAATGTTCCTCAGATTATTCGAAATGTACTCGCCTGTTAAGGACTGACATATAGTTTTTTTTTCCAAATCATTTATTTGTAAGGCTCAATCGCAGAAGCTTCGCGAAGCCGCTAATTCAGTTTTGTTTACATTATTTAATCTTAATCTATGGTTAGAAGGATTCGACCGATTACTCGCGGTTTACTCGAGGTTAAGGAGGCAACAATTTTGTGGGACTGGTCAGGTTTGGGATATGGAAATTGGGTAAAGTCCCAACCGAGAGTTACCACACGCACTGTAGTGTTTTGCGTTAGGACCAGGGATGGCATCTGATGTTCGACTGGCTGTCGAAGGTGGGCGACGGTGAGATGAGGGGACAAGACAAACATACTAATAACGAAAAAGAAAAACACAAAGGCATTAAATTCTTATACTAGTCCGTTTCACAAACACATAGATCGACTGCATATAGCAAATGTCCTAACACGTCTCTAACAGGAACATAGGGTTGTCTTCCTTGGGCCTCAAGGGCATTCAAAAGGTACTCTCTGGCTGCGTAATTATCCGTACATTGCCAAACTGCGTGATCGATGTCATCGTAACCGTTTCCACACCGACAGACATTGCTTTGAACAAGATTTATTCTGTGGAGATGCACATCTAGCGAATAGTGGTTGGACATAAGTCTACTCATTACACGAATGAAGTCACAACTTACGTCCAAACCTTTGAACCACGCTCTCGAAGAAACATTTGGAATAATTGAATATTAGCATCGTCCAAGACTTCCAGTGTCCCAATCGGTTTGCCAACTCAAGAGGGAACTCTGACGCAGTAATTGAAAAAAAATCATCGTATGAAATCTGTGTATCAAACAATTCGCCTTCCTGTGAACCCTTTGCGAGAGTGTTTGCCTTCTCATTGCCAGGAATTGAGCAATGAGAGGGGACCCATACAAAGGTTATCTTTCGATCGGTGAACTCATCTGCTGCCTCACTTTTGTGAGGAAATAAGATGGGTGCCTACTAGTTTTCATCGACTGGAGAGCCTCAAGCGAACTGAGACTATCCGAGAAAATGAAGTAATGGTCTGCAGGCTTGTTGGAGATCATCCCCAATGCGAAGTCGATTGCTGCCAGCTCAGCAACATAAACGGAACAAGGTTCCTGCAGTTTACGGAAGGCGCTCGAATTTTCATTGAAAACACCGAAGCCAGTGGATCCATTGAGGCGAGACCCATCAGTGAAGTATCTTTTCATGCAATTGACTTTTTGGTACTTTCGGTTAAAAATACGGGGCATGAAAGTTGGTCGAAGCTGATCTGAAATCCCAAGTATTGCTTGTTTCATCGACAGATCGTATTCAATTGAGGAACTGCTGATGGTGAAGTGAGCACGGTCTGGAGTAACCGATGGAAGACAAATATCTGACGAAACATAGTGGTGCTAAATTCTCATAAACCGAGATTGTATATTTAGATGAAGAATTTTTTCAAAGTTTTCAAACACAAGTGTGTTCGTGACTCCGCATTTCACCAGTATTCTGAGAGAAAGTTCCCAGAATCGGTTCTGTGGAGGAGCTACTCCTGCCAGAACCTCGAGACTCATGTTATGCGTTGAGTGCATACAGCCGAGAGCTATACGCAGACAATGATATTAAATTCGTTCCAATTTTAGAAGGTGACTTTTAGCTGCTGAGAAAAAGCAGAAAGAGCCATACTAGATATATTCTATATAGATAGAATAGTTGTTTTATAAAGCTTTATGAGATCTCCCGGATGAGCTCCCCACCACGTGCCGCAAATCGAGCGGAGAAAGTTGACCCTCTTTTGACATTTTTGCTTCAAATACGTAATGTGAGTATTCCAAGTGCATTATGAATCAAAAGGGTACTTGAAGGTCAATGTTTGGGTAAAGCTTCTGCCCAAAAGCTTAAGTTGTAATTGGGCTGATGACCGCTTTCGAGTACACAACACAGTTCAGTTTTCTGCGGCAAGAATTCGATCCCTAAGTTCCTTGCCCAGGAAGACAAGTTATCTAGGGAATTTTGCAGTGGTCTTTGCAAGTGTTCGGCATGGCGACCTCTGACGGAAACCACACCAGCATATACAAGCTGTCTTAGCGTGCATTGTTCTGCCAAACGACTGCCAAAATCTTTTATATAAAAATTATAAAGAAGGCGGCTGAGCAAGCAAGTCTAGCAAGCGTCATTTCGCGATATCAGGAAGATTTTTTAAAAGAACGAATTTAATCATATCGCTTCCGGGTGAGGAATAATCGAATATCTATCGGTTGGAGTATTCTTCACTCTCGTTGGTAGATGAGCGGTTACGCATGTTGCGAGCTACCTTCCACAAGGTGTGTATTGAGGTTTCACGAGAAAGACCTTCAATGAATTGCGCCAGTAACCGCGTTTTTTTGCTTTAACTAATTGTTTCAGTTGTATTTCAAGCTTTGAATATTCCTCGAAGTTTGTGGATGTTTCATGTCTACGAAAAGCTTTGAAAGCATCAGATTTTTTCAAATACAATTTTGTGCATTCATCGTCCCAGCCAGGAGTGGCTGGTTTTCTTTTAAACGAAGCACTTGGAACTTTTCGTTTTTGTGCTTCCAGTGAGCTTTCATACAACATATCGACGAGGAATCGATATTCTTCCAATGGTGGAAGTATATCTATTGATTCGACACCGATTGTTACGGCCGTTGCCAATTTTTGCCAATCGATGTTCCTTGTTAGATCAAATGGAACTCGAGATGGTTCAGTGGATTGCGGGCTACACTTGATTGATATAATGATTGACAAGTGCTCGCTACCATGGGGATCATTGATGACCTTCCCCTGACAATCTAATGATAGCGAGCTTGAGCACAAAGATAGATCGAGTCGACTTTCCCGAGCCGAAGGTTTTGCAATTCGTGTCACTTCGCCAGTGTTCAAGATAGTCAAGTTGAAATCGTCACATAAATCGTAAAACATAGCCCCCCTAGTGTCATCGTAAAGATCGCCCCACCATGGGAGTTCATGTCACCCAAGATTAGAACTGGGGTTGAGAGAATCGAAACTAGATTCCAAAGTTGACTACGGCTAATGAAAGTATTTGGAGAAACGTATACTGAAGCTATGCAAAGTTCTTTATTCTTTGCAGTTATTTGACAAGCGACAATTTCGACGTCTGATAGAGGTGGGAGAGGAATTGTATAGAAGGAGTAGCACTTTCTGATCCCTAAAAGTACTCCTCCATAGGAACCATCTCTATCCAGGCGAATAATGTTAAAATCGTGGAAGTTGAGTTCGGTAAACACTGTAGCGCGACGGTAAAATCTATTGTGTTATACTTCTTTGTTTTGTTGGAGGCGTTCAGTGGAACGAATAAACAGGCCACCGATCCGGGCTTGCCAGAGAGGCGCTTCCTCGTTATTCCTGTTACTTTTGGTGCACTTCACTTGCGACGAAAGCAGAAAAAACGACTCAAAAACCACTTTAGCGGAGAAAAATGGAAAAACAGCTTCGATTTATTGTTAAAAGAGCACGAACAATAGACGTCCGGCTCTTACATTTACATTTACATTTACATTTATTCATCGAACAGAAAAGTCTACATGAATTTTATAATACATTCTTAATACTATAACATTGATCGTAGTCGATCAGTAAATACATTAACACTAACATTAAAATCAAATAAGTTATAAACTTCGTTAAAAATAGCACACATTGATCTGATTGGTTCGTTCTGGGCATATTCAGTTCTATAAAAGTTCAGCCCAAGGATTTGCCGAGGGCGAAGTTGTCTGGATGGGACGCTGAGGTTGATTCGTGAAAGTATGTTGGGAGCGTCAATTTCTCCTAGCAGTAGTTTCCCAACAAATATGGCTTTCTGGTGGTTTCTCCTTATCTACAAGGTAGTCATTCCAAGTAAACGACATCGACTCTCGTACGGCGGCAGCTCGATTGGGTTGTTCCAGGGTAAAAACCGTAGTGCGTATCTAACGAATCTCGCTTGTACTGCTTCAATCCGCTTTATCCAGACTTCATGGTGGGGACTCCATACGACAGCTGCTGACTCCAAGCCGGAACGCACCAACGTATAGTACAAAGCTCGTAAACAGTAAGGATCACGAAACTCCTTTGAAACCCGAAAGATGAAGCCTAGATTCCGGTTAGCCTTAGCGATGATGCTGGAGTAATGGTTCCGAAAAGTCAATTTGTAATCCAGCTCTACTCCTAGATCTCTTATGCTCGAGACTCTTTCCAGCGTTTCTCCGCAGATAGTATAAGACCATTGGATTGCAGACAGTTTGCGGGTGAAGGATATTATGGCACATTTCTTCACACTAATCACCAGATAATTTTTGTTGCACCAGTCTTCAAAGAGATCAAGATAACCCTGCAGTTGCTTACAGTCCTCTGCTGATCGTACTGTTGAGTAGATTTTTAGGTCATCTGCGTATTGACATCACAATTGATCGATGAGGCATGACTGAGATATAGTTCTGAACTTAAAACCTAGGCTTAGGGGATGTTTGTGAACTCCAGTATTAGTAATGTTCTGATTCCTATTAGAAGAGTAGAAGACCCCACTGGTAATGGATACCTACTATCACAATAAAACGCGGAGAATGCAACTATAGAGAGAAAACAGAGAAATCTTAGTGGAACCTAGTTTCTTTTGAAAGGGTTTAAGAAGAATATACAAAAACAAATTTCGTTGCGAAATAAGGAAACAGAAGATAGAAACTTTGCATATTTAAAATGTTATTTCTATTGTGTTTGGAACTACTTAATACTAGAACTACTGACAGTTTTTATATAACTATTTCTACCAAACCGATCATTTCGACCAGTACACAATGGTCTGGAGGGGCATTCAAGTGAAAATTAGCACTCAGAGCTCGACAGTTTTTCTCCGAACAAAAACTGTATTCGACAAAGTTGTTACATATGATAGAGTGTTAATTCTTATGCTACCAAAAATAGGGTGACCAAAATTGTCGATGAAATAGAAAATATACCTTTCTTATCTTTATAGATAGAGGTTAACATAGTTCGACAATATTGTAGTCCCAGTTATTTGAAATATCTTTGTAAAACAATTTTTTTTCTATCTCTTGAAATAACTGACATAGCGCCATTTTTCTATATTGCGTTAGGATCACCATGAAAAAAACTGTTTTTTGCTCTAACTTTCATATTTCAAATTCTACATACAAACTGTCTTCGAATGAATTTTAGAGCTTATTAATACAAACATTTTGCGATGCAGAACTTGTCAATATCTCAACTTCACTCAAAGGTATTGATATTGCTTCCCAATAAATACGCTCTCTTCAATTGTTTTTCATTCTCTCTGGGGAAAACATAAACAAGGTTTATTGGCTTCATTTGAAAGAGCATAGTTCAATCTACATGATGTGTGATTATCAAAGATATGTTATTTTTCGTGTTTGAGTAAATTGAAATTCAAATCATGAATTTTTGGATAAAAAACCATCAATAACTTTTAGTAGGATTGAGATATTGACAAGTGGTAAAAGTCTTGATAAGCTCTAAAAGTCATACGAAGACAGTATTGATGTAGAAATCGAAATCTAAAAGTTAGAGCAAAAAAAAACCGCTTTTCCACGGTCACCCTAATGCAACCTAGGAGAAAAAACGCTAAATCGATTATATTGAAAGATAGAAAAAACCTTTGTTCTACAAAGTTGTTTAAAATAATTGGTACTATCACATTGTCGATCTATGTTTATCTCTATCAATAAAGATAAGAAAGCTAGATGTTTTATTTTATAGACAATTTTGGTCACCCTATTTTTGATCACATAAAAGCGCTCTATCACATGTAACAACTATGTCGAAGACAGTTTTTGTCTAAAGAATAAATATCTCTCATAAAGTTGCTTTTTAACTAAGTTGCATTAGGGTAACCATAAAAAAAACGATTGTTTTACTCTAACTTTTATATTTAAAATTCTACATCAAAATTGTCTTCGTACGGCTTTTAGAGCTTATCAATACCAACATTTTTCGATGCAGAATTTGTCAATATCTTAATCCTGCTTAAAGTTATTGATGGGGTTTCACTCAAAAACTCATTATTTCAATTTTAATTTACTCAAATACAAAAAATAACATATCTTTGAAAATCACATATTATATAGAGTGAAATTTGTTCTTTCAAATTCCGTCAACAAGCTTTTTTATGTTTGCCCCAGAAAGAATGGCAAGCAATTGAAGAGAGCGTATTTTTTGAGAAGAAATATCAATAACTTTGAGTGAAGTTGAGATATTGACAAGTTCTGCACCGAAAATGTTCGTATTAGTATGTTCTAAAAGTCTTTCGAAGACAGTTTGTGTGTAGAATCTGAGATATAAAAGTTAGAGCAAAAAACAGACTTTAAGAGCTTACTAAGACAAACATTTTGCGATGCAGAACATGTCAATATCTCAACTCCACTAAAAGTTATTGATATTTCTTCTCATCATTCTTTTTGGGGCAAACACAAACAAAGTTTATTGGCGGCATTTGAAATAATATACTTCACTCTACATAATGTAATATTTTCAAACCCATGTTTTTTTTGTATTTGAGTAAATTGAGATTTAAATCATGAGTTTTTGTGTGAAAAAATATCAATAACTTTGAGTAACATTGAGATATTGACAAGATCTACATCG